>NC_060139.1:969699437-970002467 GCF_021461385.2 Schistocerca piceifrons | reverse complement strand
ATGATATGTTGCAAGGATAACTCCCATGTGTGTAGTTCAGAGAAGCTGGCAATGGAGGGAAGGATCTGGATGGCCCGGATTGTAAAGCAGTAATTGAAATTGAGCATTTCGTGCTTAGCTGCATGTTGTGCCACTTAATGGTTGAGTTTGTTCTTTTGTGGCAAGGGACAGGGAGTGGTAGTGGCATAGGGATGGACTAGGATGTTGTGTAGGTTGGTGGGCAACAAAAGGTCATTTCAGGTAGAGTTGGATGGACCTTGCGTAGGACATCCCTTATTTAAGGGAATAGATCATCAAAGCCATGGCTAAGGGTATAACTCAGTTGTTCCAGTCCATGAGTGGTATTGGGTGACAAGGGTGCACTACTTTGTAGCTGATTCTTGATGGTGGTGGAATGATTACAGCTTGTGAGGACATGGCGTGGGAAGTACTATTGTGGACTAGGTTTGAAGGTAGTGCCTGTTTGTGAAGGCCCACATGCAGTCTTCTTCATACTGTGCAAGGGAATTATCATCACTGTAGTGCTGTCCGTTGGTGGCCAGGCTGTAGAGGAAGGATTTCTTCCTGTGGAAGGGATGGCAGCTATTGAATGCAGGTACTGTTGGTGGTTACTGGGTTTAATGTGGGCAGAGCCATCAGAGAGGTGGAGGGCAACATCCAGGAAGGTGGCACACTGGATTGAGGAAGGCCAGGTGGACTGGATGGAAGAAGAGGTGTTGAGGTTGTGGAGAAATGAAGATACGATATCTTGGCACCAAGTCCAGATCACGAAGACATCATCAATGAGAGCCTGAACCAGACAATGGGTTTGGGGTTTTGGGAAGTTAAGAAGGTTTCCTCTAGACAACCGATAAAAGGGTTGGCATAGCAAGGTGTGATGTGGGTGCCCATGGCTGTACTGCGGATTCGTTTGTATACCTTTCCCTTAAAGCAGAAGCAGTAATCTGTCAGAATATAGCTGGTAAAGACTATGGGGAATGAGCTAGTGGGTTTGGAGTCTGAAGGACATTGGGAGAGGTAGCGTTCAATAGTGGCAAGGCTGTGGGCATGAGGGATTTTGGTGTATAGGGAAGTGGCATTAACATTGGCAAGTTGGCATCCAAGGTGGTAAAGGGGTGGTGAGTCAGTCAAGAAAGTGGTTAGTATCTTTGATGTGAGAGGCTAGGTTTTGGGCAGTTGGTTGGAGGCATTGGTCAACAAGAGTGGGAATTCTTACAGTAGGAGCCACAATAACCTGCTACAATTGGGCGGTCAGGATTTGTGGGTTTGTGGATTTTGGGGAACACATAGGTGGGTGTGTGGGTTGTAGGGGTGAAGATGGATATGGACTCAGGTGAGAGGTTCTGGGATGGGACAAAGGATTTCAGCAGAGATTGGAGGTTTTGCTGGACTTCTGCATTTTTGTATGTGTATTTGCACTCTAGCTCAAGAAAAGATTTATTCTGAAAGCTAGCATGTTTTCCTTCTCTTCTGTGAGTGCCTGTCAAAACAACTCTTGTGTTTAGTGAGTGGTCTCCTCTATTCCTACATTATTTACATTCCGTCAGAACTTCCCTACTATATTTAGGGTTCAGAATAGATTTTTATATTCTGTTACCAAAGTCTCTAATAAGATGCCAGCAGAAATAATGAAGGTAACTAGAAATCTCCAGATATTCAAAGATAATAGAGTACGTTACTAGCCACTCCTGTAGTTTATTACAAATTTCAACTCTATAAATTCAGGTCAACACTAATGATCATACTACATGTTTTTAACTTTTCTAGTGTATAAATTGCTGATAGAAATCAGTTTAATTACATAAATGCTTTGGATGAAGTAATAAATAAAAACAGTACCATCACAACCAGAGAATATTTTTGTGGTTTCATTTGGATTGGTGTAATTGGTACATACTGATCTAATAGACCTTTTCTCCCTTTCTTGTTTTTCGTTTTCAGCTACTATTAAGAAGAATCCATTGACTATACTGGCTGATGATTTACATTTAATATAATCTATTTCACTGCAATTGTCATTATGGATTTTAATACAGCTTACTTTATGAAGTTTTCTCTTGAAATTTTGACTCTTTCTTCACATTTTTTGATTAGTGAAAAATTGTGTGTTATTGTTTGTAATGGACCTTTAAATCTTGATTAGAGCTAACCATCTGCATTAAGTGCAACTTAAATGTTACTAAATTGTGCAGATACATGTGTATGTCAAAATTTTAGCAGGCTTGTACAATATGGACTTTCATGGAATTTCCAGCTTGGTGATTTTAGTTGAAAGCCCGCGTGACTAAAGTCACCAGGAAAATTTAGTATTTATCATATCTCTTAAAAAGTTGAGAAAATCCCACTGCATAAAATTCTGCTATCTAAGATTGCAGCCAGACCTTTACAGCATCTTTAACTTCTTTGTTGGAGTCAAAGCACTGTGAACCATGGCTCATTTTCACGTGCATGATGATGTGGAAATCTCTTGGACCAAGTCTATGGTGTAGGGTGGAGGTTCGAAAATGTTTGATTTGCTCTAAAGAAACAATTCATGTGTTTGCAGCTGAGCATTGTAGCACAAAAACACAACACTGTTAACCAAGAAACCACACTGCTCATTTTGAGGACCTCTTGCCAGTTTTCATAATATGCCACTGTAGGCTTCATAACTGATTGTTCTTCCATATTGCAAAAATATTGCTAAATAAAATTCCTTTAGTGGCCCAAAAATTGGCAGCTGTGACCTTTCTGGCTGGCTGCGAATTTAAATAATCACACACCATTAACTTCTATGTTGTCTCCATGTTAATAAAGGAACCAATGTCTCACCACTGATTAAGATTCTATTCAGTAGGATTTGTTCTTCCATATTGTAATGAAAAACAAAGCTCAGAGAAGCACTTATCCATTGAGCTTTGTTGTTCTCAGAAAGGAGTTTTGAACTGATCCAACATACAACTTTTGGTACCCTAATTATCTGGTCATGATCTCCTGCAAAACAAATCTGCAGATAGTCGTTCTGACAGTTGAAATGTGAGAGAACGCAAGATCACATAAACTTTTTTGCCAAATATGCTGCACCACTTTGTCGATGACTAGGCAGATGGAAACTTCTGTCATTATCAATATTCATCCTCCACTGTCAAATCGAACTATACCATTGACACTCAACACATTCAGTCTGTGCACAGGAACAATTTTTCAATAAATGTCAACAGCTTTCAGGTTTTATGCATATAAATACAGTATTACAGGATAAAATTTTGCATTTGGCATGATTTTCATTTGAAATCGCTATTATAGGCATATGAGAGGTGATGTGTGTTTCTCACTATAACAGCTCTAAACACACTAATCTACTGAATAAAGTGAGTGTAGTGACTGTTCCATTCCTGTAACTACTTACCATGATATGTGAAAACAGAGGCTGGTGTGGTGTAACATATTACTTTAGTAAAGTGACTGACCAATGATAGCAACAGTCAAAAGTATTTTTATTAATTAAGTAGTTTAGAAATGCAAACAGAAAGTTTTCTTAATCTTTGCTCCAGATGCTTGCTGTGCATCTGCAAGGTGGGATGACGATACATATTCTACATGTTGTGATACCTGCAGGCTTGGCAGTTATTCCAGGCTGTGACATCCCAGTTTGCATTATATGAAAGGGTGTCCCAAGACAATGGTGCTGACATTGTGGAAGGCATATGATGCTTATTTATCTGTCATAACAACAAAAACAATCAATTATGAAAAAAAATTAATTGGATAGATAAAAAATCTACTCACCAAGCAGCGGCAAAACACACACATAAAAGATGGCTGTAATTGGCAGGCTTTTTGGGCCAGTGGTTCTGGGTTGAAGGGGACGGAAGATGGGTGAAGGGAAAGGACTAGAGAGATCTAGGAAAAGGTATAGATTTCGGGAAAGTCACCCAAGACTGCAGGTCAGGGGAGATTTACCATACGGGATGAGAAGGAAAGACCGATTGTTAGGGATTGCATCGCATGAGATTTGAAAACCTGAGACCTTAAAGGTGGAAGCCAAGGTAATATACAGACAGAGATTACTGCTTAAACATCATGCATGAGTTAATAAGACTGAAAAGCTAAGTGCATTGTTCGTAACAGAGGTGGGCAGTGAAAAATAGATGCGAAAGACAATGAAAGATGCAGAAAACTAAAATGGAGTGAAGCAAATTATAGTTACAATGAAGAAATGCTGAGACTAAAGAAATTAACGTAAATTAAGGCCAGGTGTATGGTGAGAACCAAGGACATGTAGTGCTAGTTTCCACCTGCGGAGTTCTCAGAAACTGCTGTCTGGGGGAAGAATCCAGATGACGCATGTGGCGAAACAGGTGCTGAGGCCATGGATGTCATGTTGTAGAGCATGCTCTGCAACAGGATACTGTGAGCTGCCAGTATACGCCCTCTGCCTATGCCCATTTATCCTAACTGATAATTTGGTGGTAGTCATGCCGATGTAGACGGCCAAACAATTTTTACATAACTCCTGGTATATGACGTATCCTACGCTAGCTGTTATGTAAACACTGTTTGGCCTTTTACATTGACATGACTACCACTAAATTATCAATTAAGGTAAATCGGCATAGGCAGAGAGTGTATAATGGCAACTTGCAATATCCTGTTACAGAGCGTGCTCTAAAACATGACATCCATGACCACAATGCCTGTTTCACCACACGTGCCATCTGGATTCTTCCCTCAGACACCAGTTTCTCAGAACTCCTCAGGTGGGAACTAATGCTAAATGTCCTTGGTTCTCACCATCCACCTGGCCTTAATTTATGTTAATTTCTTCCGTCTCAGCATTTCTTCACTGTAACTACTCTTTGCTTCACTCCATTTTAGTTTTCTACAGCTTTCATTATCTTTCGCATCTATTTTTACCGCCCACACCTCCCATCTCTGTTACATAAAATGCACTTAGCTTTTCACTCTTATTAACTCATGCAAGATGTTTAAGCAGTAATTTCTGTTTGATATTACCCTGGCTACCACTTTTAAGGTCTCAGGTTTTCAAATCTTGTCCAATGCAGTTCCCAACAGTCAGTCTTTCCTGCTCACCCCGTATGGTAAGTATCCCCTGACTCATCAGTTCTGGGTGACTTTCCCGGAATCTACCGCTTTTCATAGACCTCTTCAGTCCTTTTCCTTCACCCTTCTTTCTTCCCCTTCAACCCTTCTGCCTGAAGAATGCTCCACTGGTTCCAAAAGCTTGCCAATTACAACAGTCTTTTAAATGTGTGTTCTTCTTTCGCTTGATGAGTATATTTTTTATCTATCCAATTAAATAATTATTTATCTGTCGAATTCATATAGAGCTGTCAATCCTAACTGTCAGACACAGTGCACATAATGTCACATCTAATGTATTTTGAATTATTGATTCATATATGTTACCAGCATTGTGTGAAATCCCAGTATTGTATAAAATGTTTGATGGTTTTAGACAAACTATGAAACGTAAGTTTTTTGTGAAAATGTTACGTACTCTTCCTAGACTTTCTATACAATTCCTTGGCATTATACAGAATGACCAGTTCCATTTATGAAGTGTGTTTAAAGGGCACAAGATGAGAAGCCTCTATTAATTAATGCTCATTTGAAACTGAAAGAACGAAACTATGAAATAAAGCACAGGATATTCTTACCAGAAAACAGTGAAAGCAGAACTGAGATTGAAATACATGCGAACAGAATATCGTTAGCAGTAAAACACAAAGAAAAACTGGCATGATGTACTTGTTGCAGCAGGGAGGCTACACTGACATTTGAACTGAATTTGCTTTTCCACACAAAGGGACCTCATATTTTGGCATTTTGTGTTGCATTGCACATATCCTTGGACGCTTCCTGTGGACTGAGAAGTAGCTGCAGACCGGAGACGTATTTCACCGTCATGAATGTCTTCATTTCTTAAGTTCTTTGGACATATGGTGAATTCTGATCTTGTGTACGGCAACTTCAACATTCCTTCTGCAGTTCCAAGTCAGTAAAAGCCAATTTCCATCACATTCATAACAACTGCCACCAGATTGCTTGAGTCACCCCACCTTTGTCGACATCGGGAATTGGGACTCGCACAGTGGCAGCCAAAAGCACAGGAGGATTTTTTTTCCCCAGAACCCATTTTCTTTTTTGGCCTGAATCTCAAGGTTCAATTTTAATTCTGTTTTACTTTGGATAGCTTTTCTCGATATTGAAGCATATACTGCACAAAATGCTAACTCCATACCTTCTACTTCATTGCTGTCATTGTCTTTGGGAGAATGCCCACATGTAGTATGAACTTTTTGACCACACTTGTGACATGTAAGAGTACCAACGCTTTTTTTTAAGCAGACACAACAGATATCACAAAAAGGATTTTCAATAACCATATAAATGGAAGGCTCTTCAACAACCATGGCTTTCTCTTGCTTTGATTTCCTCCATCATGGATTGCATTCTCATCTATATCTTCTGCAGAGAGCTGTGCCTCTTACATTGATTCATCTCATCTTTCTTTCTGCTGTTGTGTTGTTTGTACACTCTCCATTATTTTTTCCAGCTCTTCCTCAGTCTCTACGTCTTGTAAATTGTCATCAGGTAGGGACACATGAAAAAAACCTCCTCTAGCTTTGCTGCCAAACAGATGTTTGTGTGATGACCTGTAAATCCCAGAATGAAAAGCTCTGTTTTTCATAAGTGGATGAACTACAGTCTGTCACTCAAGCAGCCAGTTTTTTCATCTTGCAGCCAAGCACACGCCATATTTTCAGTGTCCTGATTTGCTCTTTCAACAGTTTCCTGACTTTGTGAGTGCCATGGCTCACCAAAGATGATCTTCAAGGTGGGCCAATACTCCCTTTAGGCTGTTTACCCCGTTGTTTACAAATTCCCTCCTGCTATCAGACTGTAGAATTGGTGGAGCACCAAGCAAAGTATGTTGATGAGTTTGTAGGCTACTTTGTATGCTCTCTTTGATTTCAGAGCCCTAAGAACTACAGAATTAGTGAGATGATATTGGCAGACAATTATAAACTAGTACTCTCTATGAGGATGGGACCAAAAATCGAACAGATCGACCTGACAGTGGGAACTGCATTCTGAAAAAAATGCTAACTTGATCACACCATCTTTTTTAAAACCTTTTCGCTTCCTCTGGCAAAGCTTGCAAAGGTGAATGTACACCTGATTATCATGATGTGTAATGTTCTTACACTTGAGTGAAAGTTTTTTGAACATCCTGTCCTCTCCCCCAGGAATAGTAGGCAAATGGGCCTTACGGAGTATGTCAAATAACTCAGAGTCTGCAACATAAAATTGTATAGCGCTCATACTTTATTTAACAGCATAGATCAACTTAGTCTTATTCTCAACCACCATTACATCATAGTGTTTCAGCAGCCAACAGTCCCTTGGTTCGTTCTTCATGGTCGTCTTAGTCTTTTTCACATCATTGACTAACTATTGGTAACTGGGTTTGGTTAGGAAAACACAGTTCTTAGCAGCATTGGCTCTTACTTCAGATAATTCATGGCAGAACCATCATTGCATGTCAGCATGGCCTGATTCCTTTGTTGGAACTACACTCCCTTCCAAAATGGTGATACAAGAACAATGAGAAAGATGACAGGAGAACGTCTGTGGAATTTCAACTGGATGTTATACACTGGAGTACTATTATGGCAATATCCATGGTATGATAGTTGAACACTGTACAACAATAGGCTGTATTTGCAACTACTGAACAGACCCAAATGCCACTAGTAGTGGCGGGAAAAAAATGGCAGAATTGGGTATTATATTCTATGCAAACAGACAGTTTGGCAAAGTGTACCATGCCTAGCTAATGTATAAAACATCATACTTCAAAGTTCAATTTTAGGTATTCTATACATTAACTAGAGACATTTGTGACAGTCTTTTTTTTTGTTGTGCCTATCTGTGACTCAGCATTTCCGCTATATGGTGAGCAGCAACTTTCCTTTTCATAATATTGTTACATTCCATCCTGGATTGACCATTGTTTGATTTTTACCTACACATTCTAGAGAATGCCGCATTTCACACATTGCCAGTAACATACGAGGTGTGTTCAAAATGTATGGAGATTTTATATTTTTGGGAATAAATATTTATTTATTCATCAATATTCATGTTGTCCCCTTCAAAGTAATGCCCCTAAGATACAATAGACTTGTGCCAACATTTCTTCCAATCCTCAAAGCAGTTCTCATAAGCAATTTTTGGTATAGCCTAGAGTACTTCCAGCAATGCAGTTTTTGTTTCCTCAGTCATTGAAAATCTTCCTCCTTTCATTGGTCTCTTCAGTTCTGGGAACAGGGAAAGTGGCAGGGGGCCAAATCCAGTGAATGTGGTGGCTGAGACATGATTTTCGTGTTTTTTTTTTTAGCCAAAAAATCTCTCACAAGCAATGTTGAATGAGCAACTGCATTGTCGTGATGCAAAACCCATGAATTGTTTTTTCACAATTCTGGATGTCTTTTGCATATTGCTTTGCACAAACAGCACGTAAAGTAAAGGTAATATCCTTATTGACTGTACGACCTTGAGGCAAAAAAACACTTGACCGAACTTGGCATGCTTTTTTCGCTCTTGGCTCTCCGGGATACATGCATTGGGATGATTGGGCTTTGTTTTCAACATAATAACCGTAAACCCATGTTTCGTCACCAGTTATGACCCTTTTGAGCAAATCAGGATCACCATTGATGTCATTCAAGACCTCCTGAGTGATGCTCATGCGACAGCTCTTCTGATCAAAATTGAGAAGTTTTGGAACAAACTTTACTGACACATGTCATGCCCAAAACATCCAAAAAAATTGCATGACACGAACCGACCAATATGCCAACATCCTCAGCAACTTCTCTTATGGTAATATGATGATTTTCCAAAACAATTTTCTTCACAGCTTCAACGTTATCATCTGTTGTTGATGTGCTGGAGTGTCCAGACTGAGGCTCAACATTGGCACATTCTCAGCCATCGTGGAAGAGCATCTTCTCAGCCATCTTGGAAGAGCTTGTACCACTTGTAAACATTTTTTTTTACTTACAGCAGACACACCAAATGCCACTGTCAACATTTCAAGTGTTAGGGAGGACTTGATTCCATTTCTCAAGAAAATATGCAAATTCTTGGCTCCATTTTTTATAATAATTGAAAATCACCGAGCACACTAAAACACGTCTAACCTTTCTATCTGTCAAAAACAAACAAAGTATGCTGTACACTTGAAACTGTGAACATATGTTTGGGACATGTGTACCAACATAACAAACAAACAAAAAAGATTGATAATCGAATATACGTTGCCCGCGCAGTTTGAAAAGTCATCTTACTTTTTGAGCAGCCCCCGTATACACCCATTGTAACAGAAAGTGCACTATGACTTCAGAAGCGCTTTCTATTATTTTGTAGAAAGTTGAAAATTTATCAAAGTTTCCAATTCCAGGATAGGAATGGCTTCAGCAGTGAGTTGTCCATGTTAATGCAATCTACATGTTTTGTCTGAACATTATTTCAAAATGCAACAAATCATATTTAAATATAACAGCACTCGCAATCTGAATACACACATTTCTCAGACTAGCATGTAACGCTTCAATCTGGTGCCCTAGTGCAGCACCCAGAATTAATTTTGTGCTGAGAATCAATGGAATGTGGACAAGAAGTATGCATTCAATGCAAATCAAGAAGAAATTAACAACTCTAAAAAGAAAATTTACAATAAATATTGCTGTTGTCACTGGCAACGAAGCAACAAAAGAGATTTCACAGTGACATAAATAAGCATTTATATCTAAGAAGATGAAAAAATAAATTGTAAATAAAAAGCCATTGTATAAACTGACAATAACTACATCACAAAAGACTTTTAAAGACTACGAGTCTGGAGATTGGTGGCCAAAGCAACATAAGGCTACAACAGTTTCATCTGTTCCACAGCATCACACAGCAACAGGGTTAGCCATGCACCAACTAAAAGTAACTCAGTTCCCTGAGTGGAATCCAGCTGACATCAGCACTGTTCCCACCATGCTACACAGTCACTTTCAGTGGGCTGTGTTTAATCCAAGAATCTTATTTTTTGGTTTGTTTCTGTTGGTGGTGGTGGTTTTTGTGTGTGTGTGTGTGGGGGGGGGGGGGGGCGCTCGCGCGCACGCGATAGAAGAGTTTTTTTTTTTTTTTTTTTTTTTTAATTGTCTACACACAAAACAATAGTGGATTGCAGGAAAAGACTAGTTGCAAACTTGTTATTCCTTTTGCTATATTCCAATACTTACATGCTAGATGGAGGAGGTGTTGAAGGCTGTTGCTTATTTACTTGCTGAACTAGATATGTCGAGTGCTAGGTGCAAATAAGGCTGAATTAGAAACAGATGTAAAACATTTAAATACTGACTTAAACGCTCAAGGTGTTGGATTAGATACTACTAATGAAGTATCGAGCCTCAAGATGTTCAATTCGAAAAATCTCTTGCAAAAACAATGGAACAAACAATTGCTGAATTTAACAACATGAAGGATTTAAAACAGATTAAAGATTTCACTGACCAGGAATTTACTGAGGTTCACAAACAAATAGACAAGACAATCAAATTAAACATGTTAGAGCAAAATTAAGATTTTGACAGAACTGCAGATTTGGAGGAGTTGGTTAGTGACTTAATTGAATAAAAATTACAGGAAAAATATGGAATCTCCTGCAAGTACACATAATGCAGCAGTTGAAACAGATAAAACCCAGGGTGAATTACAAAAGCTTTAGGATGAATTAACCAAGACAAAGGGGGAAGTTAATAAACTGGGACTTAATTAAAGAGTTAAAAGGAATTCCATCTAGGAAGTGGACAAAATTGTCCAAGCAAGTACGTAATTTAAACCAACTACTTACTTTTTTAGCTTGTTTTTTCTAAATATCTGCCTAAACATTGGGATGATACCAACAAAATTGACTTTGTCCTTATCCATTTGGAAGTGGAAGCTGCTGAATGGGGAACTGCCCATTTGGAAGAATTCTCTTCTTGAAATGATTTGCAAGATGAGTTTACAAGAAAGTATTGTCTGTCAATACATAGGAGAAGTTGGCACTTGAATTACTAGATATTACAATAATAGATGTTTTATTAGAGTACAAGCAATGAACAATGATTCTTGACTATTGTGCCTATGAAACAACAGTCTAAGTGGATTTGGGTTGAAGGAACAGCTAAAACAATTAGTAATGTTAAGCAAGCTGTTTTACACACCAATGCATCAAGCCTTTAAGTTAGCCAGAGGTACATTGGGATATGGCTTATGTTGAGATTGTTTCAAGGAGAATGATATCCTGAAAAAGGATGTAACACTATTAGGATGTAAGTAGGTCATGATGTGTAATTATGTGTATTTAACTATGAAGTGATTGTTCTGTACTAGTTAAGATCTTTGAATTGTCAGTGGAAAAGTGGAAGTTTATGATGTATTTATTATAAATATTTAATAATGTTTAAAAATAATGAAACTTCATAAAATATGTATGCTTGTAAAAGAGAAACTGTACTTTGAATACTGGTTCATACTTAAGGAAGTTGAATTATATAAAGGAAAAGATGTAGGGAACCCCCTCTACTATGGAAGGTGCTTGGCGCGCAATAAAAGGTGGATCTGTCAGTTAATCTGGGAAGTAAGAGACAGAGCACATTACGCAGTCAGTGGCCAGCAGTTGTACAGTCAATACCTTAGGTGCCAAGTGAGGTATTCGGAAGCCGATTTATGTTGAAATTGCCTCGGATGTGGTTTCGTCTGTAATATGGTGCTCTTGTATTATGGAATGGCTCTAAAATTATTAATATGTCGCCAAGAAGAAATTTGAAAAGAGCCTTAAACTGCAAAAGGTGAGACCAGATAGCCGCCACGTGCTTGCCACCATTATTGCGCCACTGCTCCGCCAACTTCAGGAAATCAGGTATGTATTTTAGTATGGACCAGTATGTTTGTGTATGTGTTATTTCAATAATAATTCAAGTGATAAAAACGTGTATATGAACTTTGAAATTTTCTTGATCATGAAACCATTTTAGGTCCTATCCTAAATGTGCAAAAGACCGAGTATCCTGTTTTGGGATAATCATTGAATTGTTTCTAATTTGAATGTGCCAAAGTTTCAGTGTTAAAGTGTATAATTGTTGCTAGTTAAACCACCTGCTTCACAGGTAAAGAAAGAGGCACATAATTTGACTTATAGAAAATTTGATTTTTTTTATTGACTATTACCATAAACTAATTTCTGAAGTTTTATTTGAGAATAACATTTGAGCAAATTGCTACATAGTGTTGAAATATAAACAAATTCAAGTGGGGTTAGAAATCCACTTTAGTGTAATGCAATTTGTCTCTGAAATGGTTACAGAATTTGCCTGTAGAGTAAATGACAGTTCATGGGCCCCACTATATTCTTCTCTTTATGAATAAGTTAAACTAAATATTGCTATTGCTAAAGGAATTTGAAGTATTTCCATAAAAGCGAGAGTATAAGAAAGTGTTTGTACAGTGTTATTTTATTGCATTTGTGATGTTTGTGTGATAGTTAAACCAGGACTCTTGTCATGCCTCACGTAGTCTCGTGATGTCTTTGATAACTTTTTGGTGCTGAATTGGTTAATGTTTGAGATGATGATTATTATTAACAGGAGTCAAGTACCATTTATCTTTCTGTGACTGCTAATTAATGCGAATGATAACTACTGCTAATCACTGTTCAGTTCATCTGGTAGTTGTCTGTGTTCATTGCACTTTACAAAGGAAGAAATAATGAGAGTGCTTTCTGCAAAATTATAATTTATTTATTTATTCATCCGTAAACAAATTTCTTTGTATGGATGTCGTCATTATACATACATATATACATTATTTTGTCATATAAGGTAATGATATACAAGCTATATATAATAGATTCATAATATATATATGTATATTACACACACAATTTATCATTGAATTACATAATGCTGAAGAACCTGCTTCAATCAAAAGAAATATATCACAAGTCTCCTGTAATACTTGTATGGGTAAATTACAATCTAGAATGCCCACTTTATAATTGATTAACCTGATTATTTATTTATGCCAATTTTATGCTGCATGAATTCTCTAATCAAGTAAAAACTATTTTTAATACATATTCTTTAAGGAATGCTTTAAATTTAGCATAGTTCCTTTATGCTTTATGATTTCTTTTGGCAATTTATTGTATATCTTGACACCTTGGTAAAACATAGTGATTTGGGTTTTCATTTTATTCATTCTGTCTATGTGCAAGCAGTTACTGTTTCTGGTTTGGTGCTCATGTATGCAGCTGCTTGCTAACTATTGCTCAATATTTTTGTGAATAAAAACTGTAGTTTGCAAGATATATTCACTTGGGATGGTCAGAATTAAATTCTTTGAGCTTAATGTTCCTACATTATTATGCCTAATTAGGCTGGCAACCATTTATAATTTCATTCACAAAAACTTTCACTACTTTCATGATTTCCTAAATTAAAGTCTTTCAGCTTTCTATTAATTGCCATAGTAACGAAATTTATGTTCGATACCTTCTGTCCATTAGGTTAACACATCAAAATTCCTTCCGGAGGGTAACACTTGTTAAAGTCATATTTGGCATAACGTACATATACGTATAGGTGTTATAAGAAGAACATACAACTGTTGCTTTTTCCACACACACACACACACACACACACACACACACACACACACAAAATTCACATGTCTAGGTTCACACCTCCACAGTCTCTTTGCTACAACTACTACTGAAACAGTCTAAATCGACTGATATATTAACTCTCCTGAGTGATACTTACCTCTTCTTTCTTGAAGAAAGAGATGTGCCATCTATCTCCATAATAAAGACTGTAGTATACTACAATCATATATGATGTCACCATTATATCAGAAGATTGCAGGCTATGGCATATCTAGGTATCATTTTCAGGATCATCAATTTAGAAATGGAAGACACCGCCTCCCTTTCCAGAAGATACATTGTATAAACTTGTACACAAATGTATATACCGGTATATTCTTCTCTGACATGTAAGCAATACATCCACTTAGAATCATTGACATGACGAGACAGTTAGCTAAAGAGTGAAAAATTTGATATTGGCTTAAGGAAACCTTAGGATACAGATACATGTTCATCTTTCTTTTTGTACAAATATCTTTTCGATGTGGGCTTGTTTATATTGCATGTTTGCCCCACAGTGTTCCGATACTTATTAAATGACATACTTTATGGCTAAACCAAAATAAGATCTATCACAGCTTCAGATTTTACACAATGCCCGAATAAATCCTCTGACAGACATTAGCTATATATAAAAAGTTCTTCACCAATGTATTTGAAATATTTTCACAGGGTTTTAATGTACTTTCAGACAGATGTTGGCTGTATATTTTTAGATATATATAATACATATTTAATATAATAGAGGGAAACATTCCACATGGGGAAAAATATATCTAAAAACAAAGATGAAGTGACTTACCAAAAGAAAGCGCTGGCAGGTCGATAGACACACAAACAAACACAAACATACACACAAAATTAAAGCTTTCGCAACCAACGGTTGCTTCATCAGGAAAGAGGGAAGGAGAGGGAAAGACGAAAGGATGTGGGTTTTAAGGGAGAGGGTAAGGAGTCATTCCAATCCCGGGAGCGGAAAGACTCACCTTAGGGGGAAAAAAGACGGGTATACACTCGCGCGCTTGTGTCTGTATATGTGTGGATGGACGTGTGTGTGTGTGTGTGTGTGTGTGTGTGTGTGTGTGTGTGTGTGTGTGTGCGTGTGTGCGTGTGTGCGTGTGTGTGCATGTGTGCGCGCGCGCGAGTGTATACCCAAAGTACATTAGCGTATCACTTAAAAATCTGGACTAAATCTGTCAAGAACTTAATATAAAAAAAGAGGAAATGACGTTAGGAAAAATCTCGGAAAGTGCTGGACTATTTTACTATAAAGTGTTATATGATACTCTACTAGCATTCAGATGAACATATGTGCTATTCAGATGGATATATGTGCTGTGTGTGTTTACAGTTTTAAACAAAAATTATATACCCAACAGTATGCTGTTTTGTTTTCTTCATTGCGGTAAGCTTGAAGAGGAAAGGAAAATGTTGTATTTACGGCTTATTTACTTCTAAATAGAATACTACTATGGTGTCTGAATCATCTGAAACTTCACAATCCTACCTGCTCACAGATCCAGCAGCTGGAGAGGTCTCTCCCTTATATTAATGATACCAAATTATTTATCCACTCATTTTAAGTGACTTCATTTCCCAATCAAGATTTTGTCTCCAGTAACAATGAACCAGGCTCTAGGTCGGAGTGTGAGCAGAAGATATCATGAACAGAGAGGGGGAGAAAATGGACAGAGAGAGATTTTTTTTTTTTGGGGGGGGGGGGGGGGGGGGATGGACGGAAAGAGGGGGGAGCAATTGCAAATCACTGCCATGTTCACTAGTTTTCTGTAATTTGGCATTTTCTAAAATTCCAAACTGTAATCTGGGATTGGAAGATTATAATATTTACAGATCATCAAGCATTGGCATTCTTGCCGGAGAGTAAGCTACTACACAGTACAATAATGTGATGGTTCTCCTTCTACAGGAATTTAAGACAGAGATATAATATAAGATCACTTAACACAACCAGGCACTCATTTAGAATTAAGTAAGAGAACGAATTAAAAGTATAGAAGGAATATTGAAGGCCGACAAATATTCTGGAAACAATATCAAATCCTATGAGCAAGGAACAATAAAGAAGACAGATAAGAAGTGGTTTGCAAATGAAGATACTTTGTTTTGGAGAGTAAATGACAGTTCTTACCAGTAGAAGTTATTTCTTTCTCATCTGGGACAGAAGATCTAATATAGTTTTTGCATAAAGGTTATGAACATTTCAGTATACAGAAATGTATTAATTAATAATTTAAGTAGAGAAGCAAGGAAAGTTTTTAGAACACATGAATTACGTTAAAAGGTTAAAGAAGGTAGTAGTTACCGGACTTATAAAATGTATCCAGTAATATCAAAAGCTCAGAATGGTTTAATAGCAGCAGATTTATTTGGATCTTTACAGAGTATTCTGTAGATGTTGGCAAGCCAAACACATTGCTTACTGATAACTGAACACAGTTTCTAAGGAATAGTTTTCTATTAATTACCTCAAAACTTGTAAATGTTTAATGAACAGGAAAAAGGCACATTACTCAAATACGAATTTTTTTCCTACAAATTTAATCATATTTTAACTATACGAGTACTGGAAGTTAAAATCATCATGTCAAAGCGGATATGGGAAAAAGGGTGAAAAGTATCCTTACATAGTAGTTGAATGAGGGGCTAACAGCCTCATGAGATTTGAAGGATTTTTAAGTGCCTAGCAGCACAATATGTTCCAATAATAATAATAATAATAATAATAATACTCCATAGTTACAAAACAGAGGAACCTACCTCAGTTGTAGTAGTGCACTTCAAAATGTTTATCCCAAGATAACTCAGATTAAACTGTTTTGCTTAGAAATATTATCCAGAGATAACTTGGATTCCCAAATTTTGCAAGCCCCTGCACCAGCAACCTGGTTGTGATCATGTTATTTCCTCCCGCTGTCACTACTTAGCACCATCATCCCAATTATAATCATTGTAGTTCCTTCTGCTGCTGTTAGTTATCATTTTTTGTGGCTTCACATTTGTTTCAGTTTGTAGCTGCTGGCTTGTGCTTATGAAGTCTTTACGACACTTGGAGTTGAGGGATATATTTCCAAGATTAAGAACTGTATCAGTAGAGTTTCCATAGTCACTGTAACATAACAGTGTCCTTTACAAGCATTTTGATGCAGTTTTATAAAATGAATAGTGATCCTTCCAGGAAGCAAGAGCGGTGGGAAGATATCTCTGTTTCGGAATCTGGTGATGGTTCTTTTGAACTTTCACCAACAGAGGAAGACAGACGTATGGATTGGCCTCAGGTGAGAGTATGACTTCTTATTGATCCAAATACTAATTGTGCTCCCCCAAAACTTCTGTTTACTGCTAATCTTGGCTGTACAATTCCTTTTGCCAATGATTAACTCGATATATTTGAACATTTTTGATAGATATTTGCTGGAAATGATAAATATGGAAACAGCTAAGTATATCAGTCAATGTGTTTCAAACACTGGCTGTAATTTTTTTTGGACCTGTCATGTGAAAAACTTCAATTTTCTTTGCTCTAACCATTCTGAAATGTGTTGTTCAGGAGCCTGAACTGCAGATGTACTGGTCATGGCAGACAAGCATATCAACTCCATTTTTCAAGATGCAATGTCTTACAAGAGGTATTGCCAAATTAAAAAGTATTTTCATTTTTCTAATAATGAAGTTTATGATGCTCCAAATCATTGAAATCCTAAAGTGAACAAAAGATGGCCAGTTTCCCAGTACCTTGAAAATAAATTTAAGGCTTCTTATGTTCCTGAGTGGGACCGTGATGTATGGTCAGTCCCTGACATTCTGCTCCATGCAGATGATGCAGCTGCTACTTCCACTGCTGGACCCTACACCCCTGCCCTTCAGCAAAGCTCCTGCTCAGGAAGCTATGATCCACCCTGTGACCAACCGAGTGGAAAAGATGAGGAGTTTCAGACTGCCCTACCCTCACCAGGGATACAACATGGATCTCCTGCACTTCGGAGGTTGAAGAGTGATGCAGCCGTAGTCCTCCCCACCACCGCCTGCCATGGTGCTAGGCCTTTCTGTGATGGAGAAGTAGCAGCTGCTGTGAGTGCGTGGTCAGTAGCTGGGGGTCAATGCACCAAGCCTAGTGAAATCAGGGGCTATCTATTGTATATGTTGTTAATACAGTAGCATTTCAGCTCATCAAGGCCTTCCTCAATTGTCATCCCCTCCCCTTCCACAAAGCCAAATCTGAGTGGAGTGAGCCAATCTGAGAATGGTTTCATATCCAATACCCAAAAAGCAAGTGAAACCTGAAGCATTACAAGAAAATCTTGTTTCATTTGCTGGAAATTTGTGTGTGGAATTTGTTTACTTTGTAAGGCAAATCTAGAGGGGAAAGAGGACTCACTGGAATTTATGCTGACCCTCTCAGAAAAATTAATGGAGAAGCACAAAGGGATTGTCATTCCTCCTAATCCAGGCAGACCAGGACAAATGCCCCATCCTTTTTGGTTGACAGAAAGACATTTCTCAAAATTCATCAAGCCAAAAGAGTAGAAGAGCAATCTGACATGAGTTTGCTCCAAGGAGCTAGATGTGCGTGATAAGCGTGACTGGAGAGAAACATGATACTTCTGCCCAGAGACAGGTTCCCTTGTGTGTCACACCACACTTCATAATGTGTCATACACAAATAGATTTCTAATATCATTCTAGTGTGTGTGTCTCATACACATATCTTATCCACCATTTTATTTGTGTACGTATATCTACAGTCTTCATCTTTGTAATAAATAATATGTTTTAAGAAATATTTGCAGATATTTTTGTAAGCCCAAGTTATCTTAGGACACCACCTTTTGTCCACTCCCACCTAAAACATCTCCTTGTTGTTGTTGTTGTTGTGGTCTTCAGTCCTGAGACTGGTTTGATGCAGCTCTGCATGCCTCTATCCTGTGCTAGCTTCTTCATCTCCCAGTACCTACTGCAGCCTACATCCTTCTGAATCTGCTTAGCGTATTCATCTCTTGGTCTCCCTCTATGATTTTTACCCTCCACGCTGCCCTCCAGTACTAAATTGGTGATCCCTTGATGCCTCAGAACTGTCCTACCAACCGATCCCTTCTTCTAGTCAAGTTGTGCCACAAACTCCTCTTCTCCCCAATTCTATTCAATACCTCCTCATTAGTTATGTGATCTACCCATCTAATCTTCAGCATTCTTCTGTAGCACCACATTTCGAAAGCTTCTATTTTCTTCTTGTCTAAACTATTTATCGTCCATGTTTCACTTCCATACATGGCTACACTCCATACAAATACTTTCAGAAATGACTTCCTTACACTTAAATCTATACTCGATGTTAACAAATTTCTCTTCTTCAGAAATGCTTTCCTTGCTATTGCCAGTCTACATTTTATATTCTCTCTACTTTGACCATCATCAGTTATTTTGCTCCCCAAATAGCAAAACTCCTTCACTACTTTAAGTGTCTCATTTCCTAATCTAAATCCCTCAGCATCACCCGACTTAATTCGACTACATTCCATTATCCTCGTTTTGCTTTTGTTGATGTTCATCTTATATCCTCCTTTCAAGACACTGTCCATTCTGTTCAGCTGCTCTTCCAGGTCCTTTGCTGTCTCTGACAGAATTACAATGTCATCGGCGAACCTCAAAGTTTTTATTTCTTCTCCATGGATTTTAATACCTACTCCGAACTTTTCTTTTGTTTCCTTTACTGCTTGCTCAATATACAGATTGAATAGCATCGGGGAGAGGCTACAACCCTGTCTCACTCCCTTCCCAACCACTGCTTCCCTTTCACGTCCCTCGACTTGTGTAACTGCCATCTGGTTTCTGTACAAATTGTAAATAGCCTTTCGCTCCCTGTATTTTACCCCTGCCATCTTCGAGAATTTGAAAGAGATTATTCCAGTCAACATTGTCAAAAGCTTTCTCTAAGTCTACAAATGCTAGAAACGTAGGTTTGCCTTTCCTTAATCTTTCTTCTAAGATAAGTCGTAGGGTCAAAGAGAAAAGGTTTTTTTTTCTTTTTTTTTTAATAATCTTCATTTATTCATAAACATCAACTCTATCCATTCAAAGCAAATCACCCTCAGATATAATACACTTGTGCCAGCACTTTTTCCAACCATGAAGCATTTGTAGAACTCACTTTTCATTACAGTGTTCAGCTCCTTCAAATATTTGATCAGTGGTAGCAAAACGACATCCTTTCATGTTACTCTTCAACCCCAGGAATAGAAAGAAGTCACAGGGAGCCATATCCGATGAATACAGTGGCTGGGGCAACGTAACAATTTTGTTTTTTGCTAAAAAATCATGAAGAATCATGGAGATGTGAGCAGGAGTATTATTGTGGTGCAGTTTCAATGAGTGGTTCCGCCACAATTCTGGTCATTTTCTTTAGATTGCCTCCAGCAAATGGCACATAACTTCCAGGTACCATTCTTTATTGATCATACGACCATACAGCAGGAACTCGTCATGTAGTGTCCCACTGTAATCAAAGAAAACAGTGAGAAGAATCTTGATGTGTGATCAAACTTGGCAAAAATTTTTGGTCTTGGCTGTTCAGGCAGTATCCATTGGGACAATTGGACCTCGGTTACGATGTCATACTCGTGTAACCATGTTTCGTCACCTGTTATAACCTTCTTTAAAAGTTCTGGATCGTTGGCAGCTTTATTCAGCAATTCCTGAGCGATGTCTACACAACACTGTTTTTGTCAAAATTCAACAATTTCAGAACAAACTCTGCAGCTACACATTTCATGCCAAAAACATCAAATTGCTTGGCGTGAGCCAAAGAATATGCCGACATCATCAGCAACCTCTCTGAAGGTGATTTGGCAATTTTCCAGAATCGTATTCTTTACTTCTTGCAGATTGTCATCAGTAATTGATGTCGTAGGGCATCTAATTTACCCCACTTTTAGTCTGTTAATGTCAACAGGCATTGTTCTACTTAAAAAAGTGTACATCTGCACAAAAAATACACTTTCTAAGTAATATTGCAATCTGTTTATTGGCTAACATTATGAGACCCTTACTCCAATCCATTCTGTGAAAACTGAACATCAATAGCACTTTCCTTTCTGCAGTACTTTTGGTGCAAGTTTTAGGTGATTCAGCACATATACAGGGTGATTCAGAAAAATGTTTACAGACTGACATGGCACATCAGGCATACGGCAGGGATCAGTAATCACATAGAAACCAGGAGTAACAAATACCACTAGAGGGCATTATGGTCATGTATGGGCTGGCATCATTGGAGACTGTTTAACTGGGCCATTTATTGTCTCGGACCAACTTGATAGTCATACATATCTCGTATTCCTGCAAGAGTTCTGCCAGACATGCCGAATGATATTCCCATGTCCATTCATTGTCGCATTTGATTTCAGCATGATGGAACCCCTGCGCATTTCAGCAGACAAGTGAGGGCACGTCTGCAGGCAACCTTTTCCTGGCCACATTGGGCCAGTTGCATGGCCACTACAATCACCCGATCTGTCTCCATTCAATTTTTTTCTTCGGGGGTATCTGAAGGTCCTTGTGTATGAGACACCTGTTATATCACCGGAGGACCTAATGGGCAGCAGGATGTGTTTGAAATATGCCAGGTATCTCTGAGAGGGTCCATCGTTCAATGCGGTGTCAATGTCAAGTGTTTCTCCATGCATTTGGATAGAACTTTGAGCATCTCCGGTAATTGGCATTTATTTGTAGAGTGCGACTAAATAACTGCGATGCCATTTAGTAGACACAGATGACCTTTGAGATCCCCGGTTCCTATGTGATTGCTGATCCTTGTTGTATGCTCAATGAGCCATGTCAGTTTGTAAACATTTTTCTCTTTAGAGTAATAGCTGACACTGGATTAGCACAGAACACAAAAAACATTATAAAGGAATCACTCACACAGACAGAATCAGAAGAACAGATATTAACTGGAAATTTAAAATAGACAAAGATGTACAGTCATGGGTTGGTCTGTCCCTATTACTACTCAACTATGTTCCTGAAAATTGTTTTAGAGATTAGAAAAGAGCAGTTGCATCAACACACCAACTGCGACTTAAACTCCAAGGTGTTGAATTAGACTGTCTAGCTTTTGCAGATGACACAGCATTAACTGCCAAAGACATCACTGATATACATATTTAAAAAATTGTTAAATAGTGCAGTAAGAAGTAGGTAAACTTGGAGTATAAATTTAATTCAGGGGGAATCTCATGACTGATATAAAAACAGCATCAGGTTAGCACCAAGTGATGATGATGATGAGGTCCCATACTCTGAGGAGCGTAGGGGATAATGCAGGAGACCCGCACCGCTGTACCAGGCAAGGTCCTAGTGGAGGTGGTTTGCCATTGCCTTCCTCCAACCATAATGCAGATGAATGATGATGATGAAGACGACACAACAACACCCAGTCATCTCGAGGCAGGAAGACCCCACCGGGAATCGAACCCAGGACCCCATGCATGGGGAAACGAGAATGCTACCGCAAGACCAGAGCACCAAGTATTCCATGTCAAACAGTTTAAACACTTAGGTGAATGGATTGCTGTAAATATAACAAAAAGAAGGCCACAGCATCCATACTTCACAAAATAGGAACTAAATTTCAGTTAACAAAAGTACTTTCTTTATAAGTGTAAAATCCACCATTATACAACAATGACAAAATCAGGAGCACTCTAGGCATCAGACACACACTCTCTAGTACAAACATTAAAACAACAATTATAAGTAAAAGAATGTAAAATTATGAAAAAAGGAATAAGAGAGGAAATATATCTACCAAAGACAACATAGAAATCTATAGGAACGTCCTTAAAAATCACAGTCACAATGTGTATACAATGAATCCAAAATGTGGAGCACACAGAAGGAATAAACCCATACAAGCTAATCCATCAAATTCACACATTCTCAAAAAATAAAAGTAATAGACTCAACTGGCACAAATGAACAGTAAAAGATATTAAGGAACTTTAATCACCAAATTTAAAGGACCAAACAGAAGACATGGATGGAGCACCACAAACACATGTCACAATCTTTCTGCATGGCAGAATACTGGGATAAATGCAAGGCCATAAAGTGTTTTGCATTGTCTTATGCGACCCATTTACAATAAAAGAAGAATAATGTTCCTTGTCATAAAATACATCCGTGTCTAAACCTGTATACCACAAAAAAGAGAAATGGAATGAGCCAAGGTACACATTAACATGAGATAAAAACTTAATCTATGTACTGTATCAACAATAAACTATCATTATACCATTTAATAATTCCATGCTTATGCCATTTTAATTTAATCAAGTAAACTGGTAAGAATGATGCTACCTTAAAAAAAGCTGCTGCCTTCTCCGATTTATTATATAGCTGCAGTTTATCTGCTGTTAGTAGCTTAATACTTACTTGATTACAATGGTATCTTTCAAATAAACGATTTTTACATCTATAAATACTGAGTCCCATTTATAGCTATGTAACAAACACTGCAACTTGTCATGTAATTAACAGATCTTTTGAATCTCTGAATCTAAATATTCATATAATTTATAGGAAAAGTGACTAATAAGATATGTCTTTAATTTTCTTTTGAATACGTAAAGTTTCCCAATTTATTCCTTTATGTTAGACAAGAGCTTGCTGAATATCTTACTACCAGAGCAGAAATCTCCATTCTGAACCCTGGACAAGTAGGCAAAGTTTAGAATGAAAAGTATTTTTGTTTGACTATGTGACTATGTATATCACAGTTCTGTCAAAACAAAAACCATTAAGGATCAAAAATATTCAGAAGTGAGTGTAAGGATTCCAAGGTCCTTGAAAAGGTTTCTGAAAGGTAATGTAATATTTAAAACCTATGATAAATAACCCTTTCATGAAACGCACATTAGGAAAGTCCACAGAAATTAGTTATCCGGTATCCCATTGAATAGATATAACAGTATCTATGAATTGTAACAAACTGGTTTTCAGTGTTTCTGAATTACTGAAGACTAGACAGTTTGCTGACTAATAACGGGAGAGAGAAGCCAGTTATTAAGAAACAAAAGTTGTGATCAGAACCATATGTTTGCACACGTGCACGTGTTTTTAGGAGAGCTAGTTTTACATTTATTAACTTCAGTTATTTTGCATTACTGTTGCTTATGAATAAAACAAAACTTGAACATAGCAATCAGACTGTCTTTAAAGATTAATTCAGCTGTGATGGTACTGCCAGTAGAATATTAATTGTAAGAAAATCAGACTTTTACATTAAAGACTACAGAGTTATTCACAAGTACCTCCAAGTAGAAGACTGTGTGAAAACTACAAGACATAGACAAAATAAACACACTTCTCTGGATACAACACATCTCCTAGTTTTTAACTCAAATTACAGGTGTTCAGTATGGGCACAATTTATGATGTGGCATAAATCAATAAGGGCATAAGAGCACATGCATGTAATTCACTCAATTCACTGCTACCTACTTGGTGCTACTTAGTGGTCGATATGCAAGCACAACTAATTCAATATGACAACATGCAGCAGATGATTTGTCTACATGGTATTATATCCCTGCTCCCTGGTGGTGCACTCTGCAACAACACCACAACTTGTATTATGAATTGAAACTTAGAGAGGTGTACCATTCAATTGCTGGTCAATACTTCCATTCAGTAGATGCCCCCGGAAGATAAGATGTGGTTAGGAGTTTTGAATCAAAGTCAGAGATTGTTACAGAATAAAGAAATACTGTATTTTAGTTACAATCAGTTCAGCTGTTGCATACAGATGTATTCAAATCAATAACAATACACATTTTGAATAGTTTCTTTAGGGAAAGAAGGAAAATAATTTATTGGTTTTACTAGTCTCTTTGTCATATAATACAACATTTTAATTCCAACAGATAAGTAAAATGTTCATAAAACATTATCTCACAGCTCAAATAAGACATCAGCAAACCTTGCTGATGTTTGACCTTTTGATAACTATTTGTAGATTCACAATTTTCCGGTGACGCACTTCTTGCCTGGCATATTTTGCTTTATTTCATACAGAGTTTGCTTGTGCAGATGGTGATGACATGAGGTGTGTGTGTGTGTGTGTGTGTGTGTGTGTGTTTTCCCATTCCTAAACACCTGTCCTAGCACTAAGTAACTCTGAACCCAATCATTTTCATTGCACCATTGCTGCTGTTCCTAAAATGCCTGCTTTCATACTTATTATGAATGCAGGAATACAGATAATGAATAATCTTTTACAACACTATCTTTTCTTTCACTTCCAAAAAGTTTATTTGCAGCATGTTGGTTTCTCTCTGCCTGCAGCAAGATTGCCAGGATTCAAAATCTTATGCTACACACAACTCAATATATGAGAAGAACTAATAAAGTATAAACTTCAAAGGTCTACTACACTCAATAAATGCTATTCAACACTGCAAATTGATATGCACGCCTCAATTCAATTTTTTTTTAATGTGATGTTAAAATACTCTGAAATCAAATGTTAACTGAATAGTATTATGAACATATTTAACAAAAAGTTTCTCAGACATTATTCTGCAGATGAAAAAAGAATGGATAATGATTAGTTACTGAAATAGTGAAAGACAAACGTGCAAAACACGTATTTTCCTTCACTTTTGAAATATATCCATTTCTAAAATCATGACTGTGGCTCTTCAAGTGCAGATTTTTGTATTGGTGGCACATAATTGGGTGACAAAGCTTTTCCTCTGTGACTAAACACATAAAATGAAGGTATATTTCTCAGAGTTTCCCAAGATTTATTCTCCAGATCAACTGTGGCTCTTATTTCCTTGAAGTCTCCAGCTATATGTAAGACACCATATAATGTCACAAAGAGACTCACAATTCCTTGTATCATTATCTGAAAAAAAGATGGAAAAAGTCTGCTGTAATTTAAAATTGTCTACACTTTACATATGTAAATGGAATATAAGGGATTAACATTATACAAGTACACTATAAAATGTCCTATATACAGAGTTTTTTTACAAGACACCATACTATGATAACAAAGCATGGAGAGTTCCTTGCAAAAAAGGCAGCCAAGTTTAATATGAAGTTTAACACAGAATAAAGAATCCAACTGCAATACGAATCTAAAGTTGAAAATTACATCACAACTAAAATTTATGGAAGTACTTGAAGCATGTTCATTTGTTTATATTATTACTCCAAATCAAATATACATTTCCCAACAGAGGTTTCAAACTGAAAACTTTGATATCTCCTGAAAAAAATCAGTTAACTTCAGCACCCCTTTGTGGACAAGCATGCAGAGGTGAGGTTTTTAACAGTGAGGTTTTTAACACTCTTAATAAATTCAATACAAATGTTGTTAAATTATATTATATACATAAATTAAAACATAGCTAAAAATCACACTCACTCACTTCTATAAGGGGCATTCAAAAAGAAACGGGCCGGAGGCATAACTACACAAACCAATACCTGTATGTTAGAAGTATTGACCCTGGCTGTTGAGACACCTGTCCCATTGTGACGTAAGGCAGTGAAAGGCTGTCTCATAAAATTCCCGGGGCTGTGATGTTAACCAGTTCCGCACGTACAGCAGGACATTGTTGTCCAAGGTGAATCGTTTGCCCCTCAGAGCCTTTTTAAGGGGACTACAAATGGCATAATCACAGGGAGAGAGGCCCGGATTGTATGGAGGTTGGCCGAGAACCTCCCATTTGAATTTCTGCAGGAGTTCCGCAACTGTGTTGGCCCTATGAGGCTTGGCATTGTCGTGGAGCAGAATGACCCCATGGGTGAGACTGCCTGGTCATTTTGATTTGATCACTTGGCAAAGGGTGGTCAAGGTTTGCGAGTAACGCTGGCTATTCACTGTTGTCCCATGCTGCAGGAAGTGAATCAGAAGGGGGGCATTTTGGTCAAAGAAGAACCTCAGCAAAAGAGACAAACAATTCACTTCGGACAACATCCAGCTATACGTGCGGAACTGGTTAACATCACAGCCCTGGGAATTTTATGAGACAGCCATTCACTGTCTTGTGTCACAGTGGGACAAGTGTCTCAACAACCAGGGTCAATACTTCTAACATACACGTACTGGTTTCTGTAATTATGCCTGTGGCTCGTTTCTTTTCGAAAGCCCCTTATATCTTTACTCTCCTACACCAGAATTAAACTGTTTTCCTTGTGGGTCCTGAAGTCCAAGGACAGAAGGTGGCTAGGGAGTTTAACTGCATGATCAGTGAGAGTCTCACGCTCTAATGCCTCTTGTAGTGGTAAGTTCATAGAGCACACACTTATCCTTAGTGGCACATAAATGTTTACAGTCACTGTTTTAGACTCTCATACCAAGGGACGACTGAGAAATAGTATGTGACATTAAAAAACATAACTGTCCCTGTTATGTCTGCATAAGCAGAAGAAACTAACGAACAAAGTCCGAAAACAACTTATTGGACTGTTCAATTAACCAAAACAAATTCTCCAAGTATAACACCAACACAAAACAGCGATCCGTCTTCAAATCGCAACTACATACAAGAATAATATAAAAAACAACTGAAATAATTTCCTACTAGTCTCCGCCAGAGATTTCTCCGATATACCAAGCCTAATCCAGAGATCAGCGAGAAGATCCAAGCCAGGCTGCCGGGGCGGCAGCTATCCATGTCTGCTGGCAGTCGATGAACTGCCGATGTGCGGCGGAGCTCCGGCCTTTATAGCGCTTCGGCGGATGAGTACCTCGGAACTATTTTCCATCATGTGGTTTGACGTGTGAAAATAGTTCGGGGATCTGCAGCGACCTCTTCCTTATGTTTATGTGGGCCGGTAGTGGCCCCTGGTGGCCGCTGGTGTCTTTGCTGTGTTGCTGTTGTTGTTGTTGTTGTTGTGGCCATTCATCAATATTGCCTGTTGGTTGTGTAGTGCTTCCGTGTGCCTGCGAAGCGGGCAACCCGCGGCTGCAGGCTGTCAGTTTGGTTGCTGATACTCTAGGTGCCTTGATGTCTGGTGGAGAAGGCCACAGCAATCCCACACTTGGCATTGTTCTGACATAGTCATAGTCAGCGGAGGGTATAACTCCTTAGTGCAAGAGCATAAGTTTACAAACTGAGTCCTCCAAACACAATCACAGAGGTCTTTGTTGTCCACAAGCCATCTTCACAATGCATTACACCTATAGGGTACTGTATCCCATGATACGGAAAAATAAAAATTTCTTTAGGCAAATCAAAAATTTATTTCTCATCATATTCTTCACTCTGTTCAATACATTTGTTCCAATGGGATTTTCTTTTTTTCCTCTCTCTTACAATGGAAATTTATTTTGAACTCTGCATAATCTTTCCTTGCAGTAAAGATAATCTCTTCACTACGTGAAAATCTCATCCTTCTAAGCAATTTTATGAGATTCGGAAAAACTGAATTTATGTGGAGCCAAAACTGGGTAAAAGACTGGGTAGGGAACAGTTCAGTTCTAGATTGTATACAGGAGGTTCAAACCTTTTGGGTCAAATTGAAGCGGTTGGTTGTGGGTCCACAACTGATTATATTGAGATAGGTAAGAAGTGGTCGAAAATGCATATTTAATTGTGTTAGATACATACACAGCAACCACCGCATAACAGCAATGTAGCTCCTAGTAACTGTTCAAAGCGACGAACGGCAGGCTTGATGTACGCATGGCAATGACGCATGAAGTTCTGCCACACTCTCTCAAATCCCTGGTGTCTGTTGTACAAGGAGACAGGCAGCTTGGACCCAAGCAAGCAGGTCTTCATCCTTTTCTACTGGTGTTTCATGCACCAACATCTTGATGTAACCCCAGAGGAAAAAGTCCAGAGTTGTGAGATTCAGTGACTGCCTTGGTCATGAGACAAGATCTCCCCTTCCAATCCAGCGATGAGGGTACATGTCATTTAGGTGCTCGTGGACATAAACACTGAAACTGGCTGATCCACCTTCATGCTGAAAGCACATCCTTTAGTGAACAACAAGGAATACAGTCTCCAAGAACTGTGGCAGCACATCCAACAGAAACACCAAGTATTGTGGATTAGTCAAACAGGGAGGCAGGAAATAAGGTCCTATTAGGGGACCTTGGACAATGTCCGTCCAGGTGAATGAGACCTCGCCTGTGAACAATACAAACTGTTACGAAGTTCAGCACTATAGCAGTACAGTGGATAATCCATTGACTGACATGAATGTGTGGTTCAAAATCCCTTGATCCCAGTGCTTGCACATGTTCTTTATGATAGGGGTGTTCCAACAGTACTCTCCACACTATAGGCTTCACGGGCAGCTTGATGGCTGCCTATTTCTGGGTAGCTGAAAACACGAGTCAACAACATTTCCTCAAAATCTGGTGTTCTCACATTTTCTTGGCGGGATCCTTGACGGTTCTATGTGGTTGAATGACTCCTCTTGTAAGCTGGTATCCATGGAGATAAATGTCTTCAAATTAGGACAATGCCTGTTTGGAAAACGTTCTCTGTGCATTTGTGCCACTTTGTGGGCACTACATCTGGCTGCACCATACTTCCCAAATGAATGCCTGCCACCTCATGTGACAAGTAACATTGCACTGTACACACCAACACACCATGGACACATCACAAGCTGTCTGATGAGATGGACGGCTGACACTAGGGATAGTGTTGTGCATGCAACAGAGTTTAAAGCACTGGTGTGATGCATGTGGTTATCACATGATGCGTGTGCTATGATCTAAATTGTGTACAGTATGTCTGTTTGCTGGTCAGGGCTGTACATTGTTTTATAACCCGCTGCCTTTTGCAGTATATAACAGACACCCAGAATCTTTGTGAGCGTGCAGTGGAACTGCAAGCACTGTTGCAGTACATCCACAGACTGGTGGTCGTTGCTTTGAACTATTACTATGTGCTACCTTGTTTCTTGCAGTGTACACTGTTTCCATCCATAACACAATAAATATGCATTTCTGACCACTGGTCTCCTATCTCAATATAATCGTTTGTGGTCCCACTACCTGCTGTTTTGATTTGACCCAAAAGGTTTGAGACACATGTATTTTTGCCATTGAACCAAAACGCAAGATGTGAGAAAGCAGTGAAAGAACAGTTTTTTGTGCACATGTATTGGAAACTTCTGCTTCAATTCCTATGCCAACAGTTCAATTATTTTGGATAATGAGAGACAGTCACTTTTCTACACTTGCCTATGCAGTCAACCACAATGATATACTTTGAGAAAGAAAGAGAGTTAGTCAACACTTCATTTCATATCAACACAACTGCATTTGCCATTTTTGCTGAAGTTTCATATACATAAACACATAGTTTTGACTTTAATTGTGTCTCCAAAGTGTAATGGTGGATTCACATTTTGTCTACTGTCCCATAAGAATATCAGGGGACTTTGCATTATACAGGGTGTTTCAAAAAGAAAGAGCAGATTTCAAACATTTATTTCTCAAAAACTACAAATGATAGAAACACAATTCCAACGGTCCTTCACTCAATATGAGTACCAAATGTTACACAACAAATATGAAAACTGTACCTCAATATGAGCACCATTTGTTACACGACAAATATCAAACCGGTATCTCATTTCTTGCCACACACGACGCAACTGGTCTTTAGTTACCGAATTCACGGCCGCAACAATTCGATGTCGTACCTCTTGAAGAGTAGCGGGCATAGGTGGGACATAAACACAGTCCTTTATGTACCCCCACAAATAAAAATCGCAGGGAGTAAGGTCTGGTGACCTGGGAGGCCACAGACGATGACATTGATCTTGTGCTCCTGCTCTTCCAATCCACCGTCCTGGAATGGTGTTATTTAGGTACCGTCGTACAGGTTCAGAGAAGTGTGGTGGGGCGCCATCTTGCATGAAGATGAAGTGATTTGAATCTTCCTGAAGTTGAGGAAATAGCCAGTTTTCTAACATGTCCAGGTAAATGGTTCCTGTGATAGTTTTCTCCATGAAAAAGAAAGGTCCATAAACTTTGTTTACCGAAATTGCACAAAAGACGTTAACCTTTGGTGAGTCTCTTTCATGTTGAATAACGTCCCTCGGAGTTTCACTCGCCCAAATTCGTACGTTATGCCGATTAACTTTACCAGAAATGTGAAACGTTGATTCATCTGAAAAAATTAATCGTTCGGCAAAATTGTCCTCTTCCATGTCCTGTAGAATTGCAGTTGAAAATTCGAACCTTTTGTTGTGGTCGTCAGGACGCAATGCTTGCAATAACTGCAGTTTGTACGGCTTCATGTGCAGACGGTTACTCAGAACGCGCCATACCGTTGTTTTAGACATGTTTAGTTCGTGACTTGCCCGTGTCGTGGATTTTCTAGGGCTCCTTTCGTAAGCTGCACGGACACGCTCGACATTTTCATCCGATGTGCGTGGACGACCCGTGCTTTTTCGCTTGCAGATGCAACCATCTTCTACGAATCTGTGATGCCACTCATAAATTTGCTTATGACGAGGCGGCTGTTTGTTGAATTGACGGCGGAATGCACGTTGCACACCAACAATGGACTCTAACTTTGCAAATTGCAGCACACAAAATGATCGTTCCTGTGGTGTCGTCGCCATTTTCCTACAAACAAACGCCAGCGCCACTGCGGATTTGCATGGAACTTCTGCGCGGACCATTGAAAAACTTTGAACCTTTCTCTGACAAGAAACGTTTGAATTGTGTTTCTATCATTTGTAGTTTTTGAGAAATAAATGTTTGAAATCTGCTCTTTCTTTTTGAAACGCCCTGTACTTAAGATCTACATCATGTTTACAAACTCAAAGTTGAAAAGTTCTTCCATGTACATCTATGATGTCAATCAACAAATATGCCATCCATCACAACCTCAGCTTCTTCATTCAGAATACTGTGTGCATTATTGTGTGATATGCATACTTCCTCAAACATCCACAAGTCTAAATTTGATGATGTTCAAGAGACATTCCAATCAGAAGTCCAGGTTATGTTTAATCTCTCTCTCTCTCTCTCTCTCTCTCTCTCACTCTCTCTCTCTCTCCCCCCCCCCCCCCCCCATGTCCCTCTCCTGTTATGCTTCCCAAACATGGGGGATACCATACTGTGGCTGGTTCCTGCACTCCTACTGAAAGAATCTATATCCTACATTTTCAAACCATTACCTGAAGACTATCTATCTAAAAAATGTGAACTACTTTCCTGCACCAGCTCTACACACTTCCTCTACCTTTACTATATAGCAATCATCTTTTGTTGTTAATGGCAACTTTCTCTGCACCAGCTAAATGTAATACATGTGGTCCTGCTAGCACTGAAAACTACTTCACCCAGTGATTGACTGATTCCAACTGTTGCCACTTCCTTCCTACTAATCAAGAGTGAACTACACCCAAAAACTCACTATCCTGGGAACACAAACACCTATTTCAAAATCTTCATAGGTCATCTACAAAACTCTTCTTCATTAACTATAAACTTAAAACTGGTCCAGATTCAGTAATGAAATATTTATGATCTGCATTTAAGTCACACACATCCCACTTCCCCTCCTTATTCTTCCAGAATGTCAACACTCTCTCTCCCAGAAAATTCACCTGGTCCTCATCATGCCATCTTCCTGGATGTTGACTTCCAACTTCATAAGAATCTCTGTTCAAACGAAAGCCACTAATCCCAACAATGTCACCATTTCAACAGTTCCACACACAAACATCTCTCTCAGACAGCCTGACCGCCTACGGCTGCCACATCTTCAGTCATGAGTAGCACTCTTCCAGTATCCCAAAGATCTTGCACAGTCCTGTGCAGGTCAACATTACCTCCTCATCTAGTCGAGAAACCCATCTTCCTAGCCTAACACCCCCCTCCCTCCTCCAACTTCATTTTACAGCAGCACTTATGCCCAATATTCTCCATTGTTTGTCAGATATATTCCAGTCTCTGTCTTCCCCTACATTGTTTACCCCCCCCCCCCCCCCAATTGCTCCCTCTAAAAGTATACCAGTTATTCCATGATGTCTTAGTGCATGGAGTCCATAATTACAGATCCAGTTTCAAAATGCTGTAGAAAGAGAATCGCTGCTGAGAATGACATTTAATTTGAACAGCATATTATTGAGCTGTGTGGTTGTTAACTCCATCTGTGGACTGTATAAGTAGTTGGCTCCTTCGAGCTGACCTAAGTTGAGGGATTGCCTCTTCAGTCGTCCTGGGTTTCGGTAATATCTCTGTGGTATTGTGGTTCGATTCGGCCACATTGAGTTGTGGGCCTTAGTTTCTGCCTGTTCTCTTTGAACCCCTGGAAGCCTGACCTTTCCAAATTGACTGTGGTTTTACAGGCTCACTGTGCTGTTTTGCACTGGACTTTTATTTATCTCCTGTGTATGTTTATTGAAACTACTTCTCAACCAGTGGTATGGAACCGGCCATTAACACATGCCTTATTGTGTTCTAGTCTAGCTGATGTGAGGGCCACATCTTGTAGAAGACGCCACTGATCTGATGAGGTGGAAGGACACCCACACCTGTGACAACTGAGGGATGGTGACTCAGCAGTTGGCTCACTGAATCAAGAGTTAAGTGAAGCATTATATGTAGTTAAAGGCTTGCCTTGATGTACCTTGGCCAGGGCTCTCAAATTTGTTCTCCTGCTTTTCTCAAATCATTAAGATTTTAATCATTTTCTTCTTGTTTAACTGAAATTTGTAAGATTTTATTAAGTATGGTGGCAATCATACATGCGAGGGGCATTTGAAAAGTTTTTGCAAATATAACTACTTACATGTTTGGGGTAAATCTTTTTTATTTTTCGACATTGTTTCCTTTTAGGCTTATACACTTTGTCCAACACTGTTCTAATTTGTTGATCCCTTCTGAATAATAGGAACTGTCCAAGTCTGCAAAATAGCTATTAGTTTCTGCAATCACCTCCTCGTTTGAATAAAATCTTTGTCCTGCCAGTCATTTCTACAAATTGGGGAACAAATAGAAGTCTGGAAAATTGGGGGGGGGGATGTGAAAAGAGTTGGAATCCTATTTTCAATAATTTTGCGACCACAACTGCTGAGGTGTGTGCTGGTGCATTGTCGTGATGGAAAAGAACTTTTTTGCGGTCCAATAGCCAGTGTTTTTCTTGCAGCTCGGTTTTCAGATGGTCCAATAACGATGAATAATATGCACCTGTAATAGTTTTATCCCTTCCCAGATAGTCGATGAGGATTATCCCTTGCGAATCCCAAGACAGTCACCATAACCTTTCCGGCCGAAGGAATGGTCTTCACCTTTTTTAGTGAAGATTCTCCCTTGGCAACCCATTGTTTGGATTGCTGTTTGGTCTCAGAGTATCGTAATGTATCCATGTTTCATCCACAGTGACAAAACGACACTAAGTCCTGCAGATTCTTCCTGAACAGCCACAAACCATCCTTGCAACACTTCACACGATTCCATTTTTGGTCAAGCATAAGCAATCGCGGAACCCATCTTGTGGATAGTTTTCTCATGTCTGAATGTTTATGCAAAATATTATGTACCCATTCATTCGAGATGCCCACAGCACTAGCAACCTCATGCACCTTAACTCTTCTGTCATCCATCACCATATCATGGCTTTTATCAATGATTTCTGGAGTCGTAACCTCCACAGGGCGTCCAGAATGTTCAGCATCACTTGTGCCCATATGGCCACTCCGAAAATGTTGAAACCACTTATAAACTGTTCTAATCGAAGGTGCCGAGTCACCGTAATGTTTATCACGCTTCTCTTTAGTCACCTGAGGCATTTTGCCTTTCATAAAGTAATGTTTAATCACTACACGAAATCCTTTTTCGTCCATTTTTTGACAATCACTCGACTTCTTTGATTTACACAAATGCCAAACACAAAGAAATAGAGCAATATGGCTGAAATATGGTGTGCGTTCTTTCCAAAGATGCTATTAACTAAACATGAACTCGATACACGCTGGTGGTGCCATCTCTCAGACTTTGCATGGACTTTTCGAACGCCCCTTGTAACTGAAGTTTGCTCTGAATGTAAATGTGACCAGTCCCTAAAATAATTGTTTTCTCTTAAATGCTTGGAACCCTTTTAGAAAAAGTGGTTGGTTTAAATTGCTGAAAAGGTGTAAGCTTGATGGTTAACTTTCTCGTAAGAATTGGCTAATTTCATTAAGATTTTTAACAATTTTCTTCTTGTTCAACTGAAAGTTGTAAGGTTTTATTAAATGTGGTGGCAATTGTAAATAACTGAAGCTTGCCTTGAATACATATCTGGCTGATCTTTAAAATGATTGTTTTCTCCTAAATGCTTGGAAACTTTTTAGAAAAGATTGTTGCTTTAAATTGCAGAAAGGGTGTACATTTGATGGTTAACATTTATCTTAAGAATTGGTGAATTTCATTAAGATTTTAACATCTTTCTTGTTGTGTTTTTTCCTCTTAAATGCTTGAAACATTTCTTTTTTGTTTGGAAAAAAAAAAAAAAAAATAAGACAGGTTGTTGCTTTGAATTATATTTCTTAAAAGCCCAGGGAAATTTTTAATTCAACAATCTTGGCATGTTTAAATAAAATGTTTTACTGAAAGGCAAAAGATATTTTCCCTGAAATTTTCTAGCTGTTCCATTGGCCTTGCTTTTTTTAAAATTGCTACTGTATTCATTTGGCCATGTCAATTGGCAGCAATGTGTGGTTTTTATTGCAGGGGAGGGAGGAGGTGGGAAGGGGAGTGGGGAGAGGCAAACGTTTAAGTATCTTTCACCTTGATTATTTATATAGTGATGTAATAGTTAAGGTAAACTATTGTTACTTGTACATTTGTGACTTTCAGGCCACAGTTCACTATGGAGGTGTAGCATTGCCTAGGGCTCAACTTGTTAAAGAAACTTATGAATCTAACATTAGCTCTCAAATTGTGGAGGGAAGCGTTACCGATCTTGTTGCGCGGGTGAGGGTGGCATTGGATAAGCCACTCGTCGTTACTGCAGAAACTGTTGGTGAGGTATGTGATGCCCTGTCACAGTACAGTGCTGCGTTCGCCAGTTTAGAGCCGAGCACTGATTTTCTTGACAGTGCTCCTCCCATTCGTTAGCAATTCGCTTGGCTTCAGGCACAGCTTCTCCATTGGGAAATTGGGTTAGTGATCTCTTGGGCACCTTAAGGCAGATGACGAACAAGTCCAAGTTATCTGACAACAGCAGGGTCAAGCGGCCAAATTTTAAGACGTTGTGAATCAGTTTGCCTTAGAGGATGTAACAAATTCTAGTGGGGACCAGGTTTCTGATACCCAAGTTTGAATAATCCTGTTCGAGCACTTACTTCGCCTCAGTGTTTTGGTATGAGGAATTTCTGTAAATTACCACACCCTATGGGAATTTTATTGAGGGAAATTGATAAATTATCCATTGAGTCCAGGAGTAACATTGGGGAAGTTTTATGGCTTTTGGTTAAATTTGAGCGTCACACGGATGTGTTAATTTTGCCTCATAATCAGGATCTTCAGTTATTGTACCCATTAACTAGTGGGACATCAAGTCAAATGTTTGTTGATATTTTGTGCGAGGGAAAAGAGTTGAGGTAGTTACATCAACAGGTGATCAGTTTAAAGCTGTCACTCCATTTGAACAACAATTTGCAGTGTAAGTATTACTGGCGGGTGCAATCAAGTAGTAATGAGACCTTTAGTAAATATATAGAGTGGAACCGAATTGCTGTTTTGACCTTAGAACTGCAAGTTCCTGAGGGTCAAATTGTCGATAACATATTGGAAAGGATGGTGCCACAGGATCGATCTCGCATCACCTTTGCTAGTAAACCTACTATCTTTGATCAATTAAGTGCTTCGGATTCAGCATTGAGGCACTTAGTTACGCTGATAATCAGTGGGTTCAGTCATCTTTTGGTTGTTTGGTAGCCAGTGGCTGTTCCGTGCAATCCAAATTCCACAGTGACCCATAACAGCAATCTAATGACTGTTTTTGTTACCAGCAGGTAGGACATTTTGTTCTTGAGTTTCCGGTTCAGTGAAAGTGGGAGAGAGAGAGCTCACAGTGTTGGAAGTTGGGAAAGGAGCCTATACATTCCTTTCCAGGTATTGTCATCAGACTGGGGGCGTTGTGCACGAGCCCTTACCCTTTGTGTTTGCTCACTGGAATCATGAGCCAGTCTGCATCCTTGTTGATTCTGGATGCTCAGGATCGCTGTTAGACTATCATTGGTGCCTGGAGTATTGGTCTTTATGTAAGTTTTCTCCTTTATGAGCTTCTTCTCGGAAATGTCAACCTGCTAGCGGCCGTCAGCTGCTTTTAGTGGGTGAGTTTGTGGTTAGTTTGAGTATTGAGAACTTTTCCTGGCCAGTTAAGCTGTTAGTAGTTAAGAATTTGTCTGTTAATTTAATCTTGGGCTGTGATTTTGTATACCACGCTTTATTAATGTTTGATGGTCTACAACACACTATTTATTTTAAATTTTGTCCTGGATAACAAACTGGTTTAAGCTCACATAGAATCTCATTGCTGGTATGTTCTGTTTTGCCTGCTAAGGTGTTATGAATGGAGTCATTTGGAGCCACAACAAAGGGATCACTTGTTGCGAGTGTCAATAAGTTTCTAAAAGTGCTCACCAATAGGCTTGGCATGACTAATAAAATCCTGTACAAAATCAGGGTGATTGATGATGTTCCAGTTCTGCAATCTCCCGACAGTTTATCACGTGTCCCCCCCCCCCTTTTTTTCACCCTCCTCAAGATGAAGAGCCTGTGTGCCCTCATAGATGGTATGTTGTGTGCAGGGTTTATAAGACCTTCTACTTCCTCCTACACATCACCTATGTTCTTGGTACCCAAGGGTAGTAAGGGAGAGTTCTGACTGGTAGTTGATTACAGGTTGGTGAAAGAAAAGGTTATACTGGAGTCTATACCTTTACGTGATATCCATCATTCTGCACATGGTTCTCTGGAGCAAAATATTTCACCATTTTGGACCTGAACTAAGCCTATTACCAAATTCTGCTGTCACAGGAGTCCAAGCGCATTACTGCATTTTGTACAGATTGGAATCTCTTTGAATTTAACAAAGTTCCTTTCAGCCTGTCAACAGGAGTGGCTGTTTTATCTAGGTCATTGGATCCAGTGCTCGGCGACTTAAAATTTAAGTTTGTATATAACTGCTTGGATGACGATGTTATCTATAGCCCCACCTTTGAGGAGCACTTGTAGCATCTGGAAGCACTGTTAGAGAGATTTAGCGAAGGAGGATTGACCATGAAACCTGTTAAGGTCAACTTGACACACTGGTAGATTTCCTTTCTAGGCCAATTAGTCTCTGCCGAAGGGGTTAGGATCAATCAGGAGCATATGAAAGATCTCCAAAAATTTCCCCCTCCTGTAAATGAACAGGTGTTTTCCAGGTTCATTGGGATGGCCAACTATTTCCACAAATATGCGACTAACTTAGCATAATTGAACATCTTGTTTAGGCACTTGTAAACTGCATGTACGAATTTTACAAAATGTGTAACACTGTGCTGTCTGTGATAATGTTACTTATTCTGCTACTGGTTTTGGCCTTAAAACATCACCAACAGCAGCTGTACAACATACAAAAGTCACTTTGACTTTTGTACATGGTAGAGCTGCTGTCAATGATAGTTTAAGATCGAAACTGGTAGTAGAATAAATAATATTGTCACAGACAGCACAGCTTTGTGCATTTTTAAATTTGCACAACTGGCTACCCCTCTTAAAGAATTACACAGGAAAGGAGTTAATTTCTGTTGGAACCAAACTCACCAGGCACCCTTTGAAGCTATTAAGCATGTTGCCAGTAACCCACCCGTCCTGGCTATACCAAAATTCGAGCTTCCCTTTGTGGTCCAAACTGATGCCTCTACTTGTGAAGTAACGGCAGTCCCCCTATGGGAACAGAAAGGGATCATAGACCAGTGGCCTATGCATCTAAAAGGTTATCTGGCAGCACTTAAGTATTATGTCTAAGAATGGGAGGTGCTAGGGGTGCTTTTCGCTTTAGAAAAGTTTAGCTTTTATCTTGAGCACCGCAAATTCTTGCTTCAAGCAAGCCCTCAGTTGGGTGCTGGCACACCCACGTAAGACAGGTTGTATAGCTTGCTGGGCTGTCTGAATGTCAGCTTTCCAATTCAAGGTGCAGCATATCCATGGCACCTACAATCAGGTTGCCAATGTCTTGAGTCAGATGTCTGAGTTTAGGGTTCAGCAGTCTGAAAGTATCCAGTCCAGGGGATTGTGTAGGCAGGATATTATTCGAAGTTCCAGAACTTTTCGGGGACCTCAGGCAAAGACGGACAGTGATCCTAGGATTACGGCCATTAAGGGTAAGCTATTGAATGGTGAACAGGTGGCTGGTCATCTCATCCATAAAGGCCTAGTTTGTCGTGGTGGGGCAAAGTCAGGTGGTTTTAGGACCTGTTTGCCCTATCAGCTCGTCCACCCTGTGTTACGGTACTCTCATCATATGGTGTTTGGGGGTATCTAGGCGTCCACAAAACTATCACTAATATTAGGCGCCATGTGGTTTGGCCTTCCTTATACAAGGATGTTGAGCGGATGGTGAATGACTATGGAGTCTGCAAAAGAGCAAAGCCTAATTCTAGCCCTGCTAAAAGTCTTCTCCAATCCACTAGGAAAACTTATCCCAGCACTCCTGCTTGTGTTGGCGAATAAGGCAGTAGGCCAGTGCATGCAGCCGTTTAAAGGCGATGAGGTGTTCTACTGAGGGATGTCGCTTGTGACGCTGGAGCGCCCACTGGCGATCTTTAATCACCTCGGCGATCGCAGGCGATCACCACGGCACAGTCCTCGGCCGAGGGGACCCGGAAGAACAGGGAATGGCAGATTCTGCGGCAGTAACGATGCTGGTGGTGACCGAGTGAACCACCGCTTTCAATGGCTTCATTAGAAAGAGGCGCAATAGCAGCCATGGAGGAGAACAAGTCCCAGTCAGCCTTATTCATAGCCCATCTGCAAGGGCACCCAGAAGAGTGATGCTGTGGAAGTGACAGAAAGATCAGAAAGTGGTCACTACCACATAGGTCGTCATGCACACTCCATTGGACAGGTAGTAAGAGGCTAGGGCTGCAGATCGAAAGGTCAATGGCTGAGTACGTGCCATGTGCCACACTGAAACGTGTGAAGGCACCATCATTTAAAATGGAAAGGTCGAGCTATGTCAATACATGATCAATGGTGGCGCCTCGACCTGTTGCCACTGACCCACCCCATAGAGGGTTATGGGCGTTGAAGTTGCCGAGTAACAGGAAAGGTGGCTGCAATTGGGCTATCAGCGCAGCCAGGACATGCTGTGGGACATCACCATCCAGTGGAAGATAGAGACTGCCGACAGTAACAGCCTGTGTGTCCACACCCGAACAGCGACAGCCTCTAAAGGTGTTTGTAGAGGGACTGACTCGCTGTGAAGAGCGTGAAGGACATAGATGCAGACGCCACCAGATATCCTTTCATAAGCGGCCCGGTTCTTATAATAACCCCAATAGCCACGGAGGGCGGGGGTTCGCATCGCTGGAAACCAAGTTTCTTGAAGAGCCAATGCAGAAGAAAGGGTGAAGGCTGAGAAGTTGTCGGAGCTCAGCAAGATGGTGGAAGAAACGGCCGCAGTTCCACTGGAGGGTGACATTGTCCATGGCTGAGAAAGGTGTCAAGGGACTGGGGAGGCAGATTACGCCGCTGGGTCACTTGCTGCCACCAGTTCAGTACTCACGCGAGTGACATCCATTGTGTCCGAGGGTCCAGTGAGATCCAAGTCTTTAGCAGACGCCAGAATCTCGATCTCATCCTCAGACACTGAGATTGTAGGAAGTGGTGGGATGGGTGCCACTGCAATGTCGGGATTCTTGGGAACCTTTTTCTTTTTCTTTTTCTGCTTCTCGCGTTGTGCCTTCGGTGGTTCTGGCTGGGAGGGCTTCACTGGGTCAGTCTCAGGGACGGACGACGACAGTGAAGCCATATGACCAGTGAACGGTGGTTGTTACAGCCACTTACAGGTGTCTGCATTTCCGCTGGTCGGAACTTGTGAAGGGAGGTCCCCAAGGGACCCCGTCCTGGCGAGAGGAGCTGAAGAAGTCTTACGCTTCTCTGGCTGGGAAATGGGAACTGATGTCCCCGATGGTTGGGGGGGGGGGGGGGGGGGGGGGGGGGTGTTGCTCCTGACGTAGATGGAGCAGGAGCAACAGGGAGTGAAGTGCCCCCCACAATCAAGGGGGCCGGAGGATTCTGACGGATCATAGAGCCAACCGTATGTCACGACACAGGAGATGGGAGAACCGTTGTTGCAGCAGTGGCGTAGGGTGACGTCATTGGCACAGTATGTAGCCTCTCATATTTCTGCTTGGCCTCAGTGTAGGTCAGGCGGTCCAGGGTCTTATACTCCATGATCCGTCCTTTCTGGAATACCCGGCAGTCCAGCGAGCAGGGGGAATGGTGTTCTCCGCAGTTAACACAGATGGGAGGCGGGGCACATGGAGTATTGGGATGCAAAGGACGTCCACAATCTCGACACGTGATGCCGGAAGTACATTGGGATGACATATGCCCAAACTTCCAGCATTTAAAACACCGCATCGGAGGAGGGATATATGGCTTCACATCACAGCGGTAAACCATCACCTTGACCTTTTTGGGTAAGACATCATCCTCCAAGGCCAAGATGAAGGCACCGGTGGCTACCTGATTATCCTTCGGACCTCGATGGACGCGCCAGACGAAGTGAACACCTCGTCGTTCTAGGTTGGCGCATAGTTCATCATCTGACTGCAGAAGAAGATCCCTGTGGAATATAATACCCTGGGCCATGTTTAGACTCTTATGGGGCATGATGGTAACTGAAACATCCCCCAACTTGTGACAAGTGAGCAACCTCAGTGACTGGAGAGAGAATGCTGTTTTGATTAGAACTGAACCAGAGCGCATTTTGGACAAGCCCTCCACCTCCCCAAACTTGTCCTCTATATGCTCCACAAAAAGCTGAGGCTTTGTCAGCATAAATGATTCACCATCAACTCGCGTAGAGATGAGGAACCAGGGTGAATAATCTGCACTGCCGTCTTTAGCCATGTGTTCCCCACATGGAGTGGCCAGGGAGGGAAATGATCTCAGATCATATTTCTTGCCATTGAGGTTAGACCTCAATCACTTAGAGACTGCTGGTGGAGGCCCACCATCGAGAGATGATGTACCACGCTTCATAGCGGTTCATCCGCCCTGATGCCACCCACTCCGACCAGAGGCTCTTCCCACGGGTGCCACCCATCCACAGCAAAGATTACCTGGCAGGATGGCCTTTGCCGGGAGTCCTGATGCCCCAGAGGGATAGGCATCTACTCCTCGGCATACGTGGGGATGTAGCAGCTCAGGCATCAGCAGTGCAATCCCTGTGTAGTCAGGTGGCTACCACCAAGAAGGTACATGACGACCCCACCACAATGGACTGGCTACCGTGCTAGATGTCGGGTGTCGAATATCCATGTATATCACAAGGGCAAAGATGGAAGTGCACAATGGAGGGAATGTATGCTACCCAGAACACACTGCAGCTGATGTGGCCGGATGCTCAGTGTAAGTCCAACTCCATGACAATATCGCGTGTGCCAGATCTTAGGCAAGATGGATATAGAATGTACCACATAAGGCGTCCTTCCGCAAATGGTACGCACTAACGAAAAATTTTGAAATGGAGTGGTCAAACCCCTTAGGGGACTATCACATTAAAGGCCAAAACAGTTGGGACTCCTTTTAGTTGCCTCTTACGACAGGCAGGAATACCGCAGACCTATTCTTACCCCCGAACCCGCAGGGGGATCATATGTTTCAGCTGGAGTCCAGACTCTACATCCATCTTTGTCATTGACATACCCAACAAGATGACCAAAAACAGCCTTATCATCAAACTTTGAACAAAAATGTTTGTTTATGTGAACATGGCAACCTGTATAAAAAATTCTGAGGTGATCAAGTTTTCTGGAATAGTGAAGAATGGGATACAACCTGTTGGCTGTGACCAATGATGTCACAAGTTACCAAATATGATGTATTGCACAGATATAATGACATAGATGAACCATGGACCTTGCCGTTGGTGGGGAGGCCTGCGCGCCTCAGCGATACAGATGGCCGTACGGTAGGTGCAACCACAATGGAGGGGTATCTGTTGAGAGGCCAGACAAACGTGTGGTTCCTGAAGAGGGGCAGCAGCCTTTTCAGTAGTTGCTGGGGCAACAGTCTGGATGATTGACTGATATGGCCTTGTAACACTAACCAAAACGGCCTTGCTGTTCTGGTACTGCGAATGGCTGAAAGCAAAGGGAAACTACAGCCGTAAGTTTTCCCAATGGCATGCAGCTTTACTGTATGGTTAAATAATGATGGCATCCTCTTGGGTAAAATATTCCGGAGGTAAAATAGTCCCCCATTCGGATCTCCAGGGAGGGACTACTCAGGAGGACGCCGTTATGAGGAGAAAAAAAACCGGTGTTGTACAGATTGGAGTGTGGAATGTCAGATCCCTTAATCGGGCAAGCAGGTTAGAAAATTTAAAAAGGGAAATGGATAGGTTAACGTTAGATATAGTGGGAATTAGTGAAGTTTGGTGGCAGGAGGAACAAGACTTTTGGTCAGGTGAATACAGGGTTATAAATACAAAATCAGATAGGGGTAATGCAGGAGTAGGTTTAATAATGAATAAAAAATAGGAGTGCGGGTAAGCTACTACAAACACCATAGTGAATGCATTATTGTGGCCAAGATAGATACAAAGCCCATGCCCACCACAGTAGTTCAAGTTTATGTACCAACTAGCTCTGCAGATCATGAAGAAATTGATGAAATGTATGACGAGATAAAAGAAATTATTCAGGTAGTGAAGGGAGACGAAAATTTAATAGTCATGGGTGACTGGAATTCAAGAGTAGGAAAAGGGAGAGAAGGAAACATAGTAGTTGAATATGGATTAGGGGTAAGCAATGAAAGAGGAAGCCGCCTGGTAGAATTTTTCACAGAGCATACCGTATTTAGTCGAACCTAAGTAGCACTTTTTTTCCGGTTTTTGTAATCCAAAAAACCGTCTGCGGCTTAGAATTGAGTGCAAAGTAAGCGGAAGTTCTGAAAAATGTTGGCAGGTGACGCCACAACTAACTTCTGCCGTCGAATATATGTAGCACTACACAGGAATGCTTTGCACGCATAAAGATAAATACTGGCGCCAACACCTCTGCGTCAGTAAACAATTAAAAAAAATGTGGAAGACGAGCTTTTTTCTCCGCCCCGACCATTGCATTTTCATACATTCTCCAACGAAGTAAATACAAATTCTGCATTGTTCATCTTCGAATATCACAGCATTTCAATGTACTACAAAAATCCGACTGGCAAGACTGTTAGGAATGTTTGTCAATATGGCCAACTCTACGTTCTGAATTTTTTCCTACCTGTGAGAAGAGATGGTTGCTAATAGGAACTTTTATGAATTGTGAATCACATGCAGTATTCTCTTCACCATAAGAATAATACGAATACAAACATTTTGCCATGTATTCTTTCGTGTTTGCTGCTATCTCATTTAAATCCTGTCTGCCTAATAAACTACGAAACTAGAGTGAGACAACAGCAAAGGCGGAAAAATATACATATCATATCATGTTTATATTTGTATTATTCTTGTGCCTAATAGTGATACAGTCAGAAATGAAGCACGGTAATTGACTAGATTTTTAAATCTAAGATGACTCTAATTTCTGTGCAGAATGTAATGTACTAAAGAGGCGTCTGCAAAGATTTTTAAACGGAGAAACATTTTCGCTAAACTCTCGTTCAGAACATCATCTATCATACGCAGTCTATTATTTGGTTCTTGTCGACCATTATCAAAGAAAGCAGCAGTGTAAGTAACAACAAATAGCAGTCTCTTGCCATTGTCTCGCTAATAAGACGATTCGTCTCTTTTTAAAAAAAAAAAAAAAATTTGTAAGCGGCGGTAACGCGCACAAAAGCAAGCCATGCCACGAGCGGCGAGACAGGCTTAACAATGCATGACACAGTACAGTCATGCATTTTCAGCTTAGAGTGACGTAAACACCTATAAGAAAGAGAACAGCACTTATGAGATCAAAGAAAAATATGCAATCAATTCAAACCAGATGAAGCACGTGAAAAAGGAAGGGTACCCATATAAATACGGACGGAGCACCTGACGCATAGCAATGGCTACCTGGTAAAGCTTAACTGCTAAGCTTACGACTTGAACCAAACTACTGTAGCTGTATCGTCATTCATTCAACCTAAATTGTGTCTCATATTACAATGGACCAACTGTGTTTCGATTTGGAGGTGTGGCCTAAAACTTTTCTCTCCCTTTGAATTTCGAGTCTCAAATTTCAGATGCGGCTTAGATTCTGTAAAAATTTTTTTCCTTGATTTCGAGTCTCATTTTTCAGGTTCAGCTTAGATTCGAGTGAGGCTTGGATTCAAGTAAATACGGTAAAGTAATCATAGCTAACACTTGGTTCAAGAATCATGAAAGAAGGTTGCATACATCGAAGAACCCTGGAGATACTAAAAGGTACCAGATAGATCATATAATGGTAAGACAGAGATTTAGGAACCAGGTTTTAAATTGTAAGATATTTCCAGGGGCAGATGTGGACTCTGACCACAATCTATTGGTTATGAACTGTAGATTAAAACTGAAGAAACTGCAAAAAGGTGGGAATTTAAGGAGATGGGACCTTGCCAAACTGACTGAACCAGAAGTTGTAGAGAGTTTCAGGGAGAGCATAAGGGAACAATTGACAGGACTGGGGGAAAGAAACACAGCAGAAGAAGAATGGGTAGCTCTGAGGTATGAAGTAGAAAGGCAGCAGACGATCAAGTAGGTAAAAAGATGAGGGCTGGTAGAAACCCTTGGGTAACAAGAAATATTGAATGTAACTGATGAAAGGAGAAAATATAAAAATGCAGTAAATGAAGCAGGCAAAGAGGAATACAAACGTCTCATAAATGAGATCAACAAGAAGTGCAAAATGGCTAAGCAGGGATGGCTAGAAGACAAATGTAACGATGTAGAGGCTTATCTCACTAGGGGTGAGATACAATACTGCGTGAAGAGTTTGACAGAGCACTGAAAGACCTGAGTCAAAACAAGGCCCCGGGAGTAGCCAACATTCCATTAGAACTACTGACGGCCTTGGGAGAGCCAGTCATGACAAAACTCTACCATCTGGTGAGCAAGATGTATGAGACAGGCGAAATACCCTCAGACTTCAAGAAGAATATAATAATTCCAATCCCAAAGAAAGCAGGTGTTGACAGATGTGAAAATTACCGAACTATCAGTTTAATAAGTCACAGCTGCAAAATACTAACGCGAATTCTTTACAGACGAATGGAAAAACTGGTAGAAGTCCACTTCGGGGAAGATCAGTTGGGATTCCGTAGAAATGTTGGAACACGTGAGGCAATACTGACTTTACGCCTTATCTTAGAAGAAAGATTAAGGAAAGACAAACCTACATTTCTAGCATTTGTAGACTTAGAGAAAGCTTTTGACAATGTGGACTGGAATACTCTCTTTCAAATTCTACAGGAGCGAATGACTATTTACAATTTGTAAAGAAACCAGATGGCTGTTATAAGAGTCAGGGGGTATGAAAGGGAAGCAGTGGTTGGGAAGGGAGTAAGACAGGGTTGTAGCCTCTTCCCGATGTTGTTCAATCTGTATATTGAGCAAGCAGTAAAGGAAACACAAGGAAAATTCGGAGTAGGTATTAAAATCCATGGAGGAGAAATAAAAACTTTGAGGTTCGCCAGTGACATTGTAATTCTGTCAGAGACAGCAAAGGACTTGGAAGAGCAGTTGAATGGAATGGACAGTGTCTTGAAAGGAGGATATAAGATGAACATCAACAAAAGCAAAACGAGGATAATGGAATGTAGTCGAATTAAGTCGGGTGATGCTGAGGGAATTAGATTAGGAAAGGAGACACTTAAAGTAGTAAAGGAGTTTTGCTATTTGGGGAGCAAAATAACTGATGATGGTCGAAGTAGAAAGGGTATAAAATGTAGACTGGCAATGGCAAGGAAAGTGTTTCTGAAGAAGAGAAATTTGTTAACATCGAGTATAGATTTAAGTGTCAGGAAGTAATTTCTGTAATTATTTGTATGGAGTGTAGCCATGTACGGAAGTGAAACATGGACAATAAATAGTTTGGACAGGAAGAGAATAGAAGCTTTCGAAATGTGGTGCTACAGAAGAATGCTGAAGATTAGATGGGTAGATCACATAACTAAAGAGGAAGTATTGAATAGGATTGGGGAGAAGAGAAGTTTGTGGCACAACTTGACCAGAAGAAGGGATCGGTTGGTAGGACATGTTCTGGGGCATCAAGGAATCACCAATTTAGTATTGGAGGGCAGCGTAGAGGGTAAAAATTGTAGAGGGAGACCAAGAGATGAATAAATTAAGCAGATTCAGAAGGATGTAGGTTGCAGTAAGTACTGGGAGATGAAGAAGCTTGCACAGGATAGAGTAGCATGGAGAGCTGCATCAAACCAGTCTCAGGACTGAAGACCACAACTACAACAACACAGATGAATGTTCAGAAACAAAGGAATGCAGGACAGAGAACACAGATGGTGGACATACATCACATGCATCCAAATTTTAAATACAATTTTAGATATACCTATTTTATGAATCCTAGTATCCTATTCTTCAGTTGACCTATGTAGTTCAACTGAAGAATAGGATACTAGTGCTAGTGCCGATGCAAAAACCAATATATGTAACACTGATGTCCTGTGTCTCAGTTGAACTACAAATGTAATACCCCAAGCAGGACATAATTTGTTTCACCTTCATTAGCACTAGTATCCTATTCTTCAGTGGACTAACGCGGGTCAGCTGAAGTATGGGATACAAATTTTACAACTGTCGCTTTTTTTGCCTCTACTAAAATATGACAAGTGATAAAAAACTGTACACAATTTCTAGCCCCATCTTCCAAAAAACACATTCATGAAATTTGTCTGGAACCAAGGACCTTCCAGTTGATTTTAAAATATAGACTGCCATATTGCAAGCTTCCGCCCATAATCCTCTTTGTAGTTTGCTTGTGTTCAGCATTGAACATGCAGCTTCAACAGTTCTATTTTCACTTTTAGTCAAACAACTTTGTTCAGGAGTATAGGGTGGAGCAATCAGTAATTCTGTTTCCTTATCTATGAGCAATTCCTTAACTCTGTTGCTAGTATATTCTTTACCCCGATCACATCAGAACTGTTTAACAGCATGGCCTTTGGATTCACGAGCTTCTTTTTAAAATTGTTAAGCACACTGTACACTTCGTTTTTGTGCTTCAAAAAGAAAACTCAGTGAAATTTACTGAAATTGTCTGTAAAACTTATATAATATCAAGCACCTCCAAATGATTCTATACTCTTTGATCCATTGATATCTACATGGATTAATTCACCAGCAGCTGTGGAGCGATTGCTCATTGTCTGAATGGTAGTCTATGTCTATGCATCTTTCCTAATACACAACCGTCACAAAATTCATCCTTACAACCTTCTGCAATTATGTTAAGTTTCTTCGAGATGTTCTTGATGTTTTGTTTATTCTGGTGACCAACTCTTTCATGGTACATTTGTAATGTTTCAGATGATATCACTAAGTTCACTTGATTACCTTTTCCTGGCCAAACAACACACTTTCAACACATACAGCTCATTTTTCACATAGCCTGTCATGACGATGCTGCCAATGGCTCTTTCCTGAATCCTAACACTTTTGCTGCCAAACGTTATATTGTAGCTGTTACAAGCAGCTGCTCTGGCTGAGAAGAAATGAGCACTTGCATCGGGGACATATGAAACATTTTCCATTCTAGCATTGTACCATTTATTTTCTTGTCTCATTTCGATAAAGACTGTAGCTTGATCACATGCACACATTTTACCTTGCTTTCCTAACAAAACCACTTCGGGAACATCAAATTCACTGCACAAAATGAAGTACTGATTATTCCAAGTGATATGCTTCATAGCACTGCTATCAAAATACCATTTATTTACGTCAATGCAATTTCTACTACGCAAACCCATGGCGCATGAAATAAATACAGTGTTACAACTCACCTTCTGTTCTCACCGCATGCATCAAGAGCATCCAGTGGACACCCCGCCGCCCACCCCTCTGCCCAGTGACCTAGTAGTTCACATTTACTGCATGGAAATTTTTGCTCTGCTCGCTCTTCCAACATCATCTTCTTCCGTGTGTTAGAAATGAACAAATGCAATTGTCCGTTGCATTTTGTTCATGCAATTCAATGGTACAAAGTTTTTTGATAAGTAAGTAGAAACTCTGATTTTCCGCTGGCATTGTCTCCCAGAGATCTTTAAAATTATCATATTCCTTTCCGAGCATAAATAAAATTCAACCATTTAATTTTCTTTTAGACAATTTGTTCTCTTCATGTTTCATTAAATCATTTAGATCTACAAATAACTTCTGCAGCTTAGTCACATGTGTGCTTCTCTTTCATTGCGTTTGATCCAAAAACAGTTTTCAATTAACATGTTCAAACATTGAATGCTGCTATGTTCAAATCGGGCATGTAGTTTATTCCATATTTCTTTAGCATTTTTGCACATCTACACCAGTTCACCAACTGGTTTGCTCAGCTCACTTGCCACAAGACTTGCTGCTTTTGCATCATTCTTTTGCCATTCTGCATATGCTGCCTTCTGTTAAATAGTAGAATCCTGAGGCAACACAACAGGTTTGCATATACCAATAACACTGTCTGAGTCCTTATGAATGAAGCACCATAGACATGTGCCACTTACATTTTGCCCATTTGTTTCAAGTTTATCAATATTCACTTTATCACCTCCAATTGTAGCCATGTTCTTACTGAACAAATATTTTTAACAAAAAATTCTTCTGTCAGCACACAGTGGATTGAATAATTTTTTTTTCTAAAAAGAACTATTTTGTTCTTTAGACATGGTCTGGGCCCATAACCTGTTGTAAATTATAAGGTCTGAACAACACAGTTTTAGTTATGAATGGTACGTATTTCTTTTTTAGGATAGAGCTTTACTTTGAAACTGCAATGAACATTATATAAAAACAAAAATATTTCACAACATATCTAGGAATAACACTTCACAGTGAATGCTAAAACTTTTTCCTTTCATCACAACATTAATAAGTGTGTACACGTCACTTTCAATTTATCCAGTAAAACATGCTGTTTAGACTTAACCTTAGTGTTTCCAAAATCACACAAAACAATGTGTTAACACACTGACACTCAGGAGGAATCTTTAAAGTACTTGTATTTGCTACTTAAGTTCAATTACATAAAACTTACATCAAATGGCAAGGTGACAAACTCCTGCTCAGTGATTCGAAGGTATGAACGATCTGAAACAAAGTGCAAAGAATACTTATCATTACAAGTTTTTTTTTTAATTTCATATACTACAGCTTATCAGAAGCAATACAGAATATTAAACAGAGATATCATATTTCTTATAATAAATATCTAATTATAAATTCTATATGAGTAATATCTCCTATGCATTACATTATCTCCTTCACGACAACACCACTACATCCTTCTTGTTCTATTATACAAAGAGAAAAAAAAGAAAAACATTAAGTATAGTTCACAATACCACACGAAAACAGATGATTACACACACAGCCATCCACTTAACAACAGGATGTTTTACCTGTAGTGCTACAAGTAGTGATAATATGTCATGGAGTGCACTCTGCAAAGCTATGTCCTAATACATAGTGACAGCTAGCATCTGTAAAGTCTAATTAGAAATTTTCAAGATAGTTACATTACTGAAGATGTGCTAATTTGGAGACATGTCACGCACATATACACAATAAAGTTCTGATAGAATGTAAATATTTTAGGAGTAAAGGAGACCTCTCATTAAAAAGCAGAGGTGTTGAGTTGTCGACACACATATTCTCTCTCTCTCTCTCTCTCTCTCTCTCTCTCTCTCTCTCTCTCTCTCTCTCTCTCTCTCCCTCCCTCCCACCCCCTCTCTCCCCAGCAGGTGGACTGGTTTGGGTGGGGGTTGCATTGGGTGGGATGGATGGGGGGGGGGGGGGGGACAAAGTGGGGGCAGCCTGTTTACCAAGGGAGAGGGGTGCCAGGAGCCTGGGCTAAGCAAGTGATGTGTCGGTATCAGAGCCAATGCTGAAGCTGATGTCGGGATGCGAATTGGGAGATGGTGACAGGCTGGAGGAAGGGGAAATAGTTTAGTGTAGCATGTGGGAACAATGGGTTACTGGGGATTAAGGCTTGGATGGTTACAGGAGCAAAGGATGTGTTGTAATTATAGTTCTCATCTATGTTATTCAGATGAGCTGGTAGTGGAGGGAAGGACACAAATGGCCTGGGTTGTGAAGCACCTATTAAAATTAAGCATGTTGTATTCAGGTGCATTTGTGCCACCAGATGGTCAACTTTGTTATCGGCAACAGTTTGGTGGTGGCCATTCATTCTGGTGGACAGTTGGTTAGTAGTCACACTGACATAAAAAGCTGTGCAATGTTTTCAGCAGAGTTGGTATCTGACACGGCTACTTCCACAGTTGGCCTGGCCTATGATGGGGTAGGATAAGCCCGTGACAAGCCTGGAGTAGGAAGTGCAGGGTGGGTGGATTGGGCAGATCTTGTACCTGTGTCTCCCATAAGGATATGATCCCTGTGGCAAATGGATGAGAGTGGAAGTGGCATAGGGATGGAATAGGATGTTGTGTAGGTTAATGGGCAACAGAACACCGCTTATGGAGGGGTGGGAAGGATCTTGGGTAGAATGTCCCTCATTTCAGGGCATATATAATCAAAGCTCTGGCTCAAATATGACTCAGTTGCTCCAGTCAAGAGTCACAATGGGTGATATGGGGAATGTGCTGCTTTGTAGCCAATTCTGGGGGATGGTGGGAGGATTAGGAGTGTGTGAGAAAATGGCACAGGAAATTTGTTTGCGGATTAGGTTTGGGAGGGTGGTGCCTGTAAGTGAAGGCTTCATGTGATTTTCATCATATTAGGCAAGGAAGTTCTCATTACTAAAGACATGCTATCCACAGGTGGTCAGGCTTTATGGGAGGGATTTTTGGGTGTGGAAGGCATGGCAGCTGTCAAAATACAGGTAATGTTGGTGGTTAGTGGGTTTAACGTGGACAAACCTCCACCACTCTGATGGCTCCATCCACACCAATATCCACATTAAACCCACTAACCACCAACAGTACCTGCATTTTGACAGCTGCCATCCCTTTCACATCAGAACATCTCTTCATACAGCTTGGCCACCCATGGATGACATACCTGCTGTGTAGACAACTACCCTGCCCCGTATCTGAAGGTTTCACAAAGGCTTCCACAGATGGGCATTATCCTCTAAACCTAGCCCGCAAACAGATTTCCTATGCCATATCCTCAAACATCCCTAATCTTCCCATCACCCACAATAATCAGCTACAAAGGAGCATCTGCCTAGTCTCCCAATACAGTCCTGGATTTGAACAACTGAACCATATCCTTCATCAAAGCTTTGATTATATATCATCATGCCCTGAAATGAGGGATATCCTAACCAAGATCCTTCCCAACCCTCCTAACTCCTAAAGTGGTATTCTGGCACTCACCCAACCCACACAACACCCTAGTCCATCCCTATACCAATCCAACTCCCAGCCTCTTGCCATAAGGGATCATATCCCTGTGGAAGACCTGGTGCAAAACTCTGCCAATCCTCCCATCCAGCATTTCCTACTCCAGTCATGACATGGGCTACCCCACTAGAGGTGACCGATGACCTTGCTGTCTGGTCTCCTTCCCCAAACCAACCAACCACTAGAGGTTGCGCCACCTGTGAAAGCAGCCATGCCATAAACTGGTTCTAATGCAAACACCATACAGCATTTTATGTTGGTATGAATACCAATCAGCTGTCCACCAATATGAATAGCCACTGCCAAACTGTTTTAAATAACAAAAGCTGACCACCCAGTGAAACAACATGCAGCTGAAAATAACATGCTAAATTTCAATGGCTGCTTCACAACCCAGATCATACGGATTCTTAGCTCCACCATCAGCTTCTCTGAACTACACAGATCATAGTTATCTTTGCAACACATCCTTCATTCCCATAACTATCTTCGCATTAATCTCCAGTAACCCACACCCTCCACCCAACATACTATCAACCCCTCCCAATTCACATTCCCATATCATCTTTAGTGTGCACCAATCCCCATTGGCTCTGACACCCACGCATCACATGCCTAGCCTGTGCACCTGCCACTCCACCATCCCGCATTTCTAGCTGGCGAACCAGTTGTCTCCTTCCAAGTTGTTAGCCACCCATTCCCCAACCCAGCCCCTCTCCCTGTCTTCGATTTCTCTCTCCCTTTATCCACCCTAACAGACACAATTCCAATAACCATGGTAACAGTGTTCCATGGTAAGAATGTCTTGGTGAAAGCATACACCATGCTCATCACTTACGGCTCCCAAATTTTCCAGGAAGAAATCAAGGTGAGAATGCAAAAAGTGTATTTTAAGCGACATTCTACACCCCATGTTCTTACAGTTGTCCAACAGATCATTCACAATGGTTACATAGTTTTTGTATTTTCTATTACCCAAAAAGCCATTCACAATTGCTCTAAAAGAAGACCAAGCAGCTAATTGGATATCTGTGAGTTTGGTATCAAAGGTTGGATTTTTCAGCAATTTTCTTATTAGTGGTCCAACAAATATACCTTCTTTCAGCTTTGCCTCACTTAACTTGGAAAACTTTTCTTTTAAGCGATTGAAGACCTCACCTCCTTTATCCAGAGCTTTTACGAAGTTTTTGATAAGGCCCAACTTGATATGAACGGGAGGCAAAATGATTTTATCGGGCTCAACCAATGGGGTATTGTTCACATTTACGTTTCCAGGAACATATGACTTCCTTGTAGGCGATTCTTTGACTGTACGGTGGTTCTTGGTGTCATGGGTGCCCAAAGGCACAAAAAGCAGCAGTATTTCGTGAATCCTGTCTGTAAACCTGTAAGGAGTGCAACAACTTTTAAATCACAGCAAAGCTGCCATTTGTGATCCTTATATTTGATTGTCTGTAGCAGCAAAGACATGATTTCATAAGTTTCTTCCATGTCTACTGCGTAAGCCAAAGATACCGATGGAAATTCATTGCCATTATGCAGTAGTACTGCTTTCAAGCTGGTTTTACTGGAGTCAACAAATAGTCACCACTCCTGAGGATTATGTTGTGCACCTAGCTGCATCATCAGACCATTGACATCTCTACATACACACATAGAATTCTGCATATCGAAATACTGAGCAAAGGAAGCACCTCTTGATCTGAAACAGGAAATTTTTGTCCCTGGAGCTAGAAGGTTCCATTGTTGCAGTCTCGACCCCAAGAGTTCAGCTTGCCGTTTCAAAAGTTTTAGATCGCAAACCAAATTGTTCAATTCCTTTTGATTAAAGAGCTGAGGAGAAGTGTCATGATACTGAGGACAGTACTCTTCTATATGTTCAATACTTTCTGATTCACTTGACATGGTGTCTGGTTCTGTGGCTTTCAAGTTACAGACAGGAACAGGCAACCCCTCATCATGGGGCACAGGCAAATGCACTGAAGATATATTTGGATACTTTATTTTATGTGTAGTTTTGCCTGACTGTCCCGAAATATTTTTAAGACAGACGTAACAGTCTGAATAATGGTCTTTAGGCTCACACCACACCATCGGAACAGCAAATGGCATGGCCCGGCGTTTTCCTTTCAATCACTTGGTTAAGGTTGTAGTACAGGTTACACAGGCAATATGAGGTGCAAAATTTTTATATTCATCACCAACAGGACAATAAAAATACAATTTATATGCCTTATTAACCAAATCAGTGGTTGTTTTTCTTTGGGCTTTTGGAGTGAATTTCCCACACACACAACAAAAGTTGTCAGGGTGGTTTAGGCAGCAATGAGATTTACTAGTTGTCTTAGCGTAAGTTTTAAACACAAAAAGTTTGCACTATCTTTCACAGGAAACGCTCTCTGAGGATTTCTTTCACACCACTGGATTACCACACCAACCATTTACAGACGATTTGTAGATCTTCTAGCTCTCCTCTGCAAATCGAAAACAAACATTAAACATCAAAATAGAAGAACAGCAAAAAGCAAAATACTCAATTTGAAAAATAAAAAACCTTTAAACACTCAAAAATGGTATGTGCTAGAACATTTTGAAAGGTATATTCGGATTCTACACACCAGAATACATACTAGTTGATGTATCACATCCCAGATGCAAAATGGCTGTTGATTAGTGTAATTGGTCATCATTTGAGCACGATGTAACTGTTCACATTTTCCTCATGCCTCAGTATATGACAGGCAGTTCAATCAATTTATATTTGTATTTTCTTTTCTTTCTTGAAGACTGGACAAAATGATGAATGTCGATGATGACTATCTGTGTAACTGACACACGCAAAGGTAGTTATTCACAAGAGCTACCTTAGTGGAGAGATCGTCCACAGTGTCCACATTTTGGGTCCAACATGCAGCATATGATGGAAGTGTATGCATTGGAAGCACCTCACGGGTGATGAGACTTAAGTGTTCACATCATGCTTGTATATCATGTCCAACAGGACATTTCCTTCAGACACCAAGATAAAGGTGCCTGTATCTGGTCCATTATCCTTGGAACTTTTTTGGATGTGTCGAGCAACATGTATGCCACTCGAGATTAGCCCATAGCTCATCATCTGTATGGGGCATAAGGCTTCTGAAAGATGATTCCATGGACCATACTCAAAATTTTGTGTTGGGCAATGGTCACTGGTATGTCACCTAGATGGCTACATGCCTGAACATCTGTAGATTGTGCAGCAGAGGCGGCTTTAATCAATAGTGATCCATGGTATATTTTTCCCAAAGACTCAGCTTCTCCACCTTTATCTTCAATATGTTCCACAAAAAATAACAACTTTGTCACAGTCAAGGTACTCCAGCAGTTTGAGTACATACTTGGTATTGGATAAATTGCTATGCTCCCAGGTATCTGCCTTATCCCTCTTTCTATAGGGTAGCCAGGGTAGGGAAAGCAGTGGTGTCATGAGAGTCTGCAGTGAAATGTCTAGGCCTATCTGACGAGTGGCTAGGATCAGATGATCAATGTTTTAGTGTAATTTGATACATTTCCGTACAAAACATCTGGTGGGGAGCTAGTGCTCAGGCATCAGAAGTGTGATCCCTGTGTTGTTGGGGGCTCATCTGAAAGGGTACAACCCCCCAATGATAAGTTTTTTAAAGTATTTTTGATAGAATTTGATGACAATATCCCCATAAAGAAATATGAAATACCTGAAAAAGGCTTCAAAATTAAGGCTCCAAATAAACAAAATCCATGATATACTGAACAGCTGAGAAATTTAAAAAATCACGAGTTATATTGTTGTACAACATATTTAACAGTCTGAAGACTGACAATGCCAGATTAGCCTATGTTGATGCAGGAATGAGTATAAAAAAGCCATCACTGAAGGGGGGGAAAAAACCAAAAAACACACACACAAAATTGCAGCAGTATTAAGAATTCCACCAATAGTTGCACAGCCGCATGGAAACTAATAAACAAAGTTGTAAAAGATGCAAGAAACAAAAATATTAATATCTGTCTCCAAAAATTCAAATATTTTTTATTAAATCAGTTGAAGACATGGGAAATGCTGTTATCAACCCAATAACAATTCATTAGTTTCACTTTCAAAATAATTTATATTCCCAGCTTTCTCTAAAGTATTGATTGGCTGATTAACTGAGAGGGTTTATGGGACCAAATGGCGAGGTCAGCAGTCCCACAATTCCAAAGTGAGTTACAGAAGAAAGATTGTCTGCTAAAAGTGGACAGATCAACCCAGGGGAGTCAAATTATAAAATAATGATCACTGATCACACACAGTAAAGGCATAAAAGGTGAGACCAAATCTAAAAACTGGAAAAAAAGGTGACGGTCATGGGGTCACAGACCAAGAGGACTGTAAAAGAAGTCCCAACCACAACCAACCTGCCCCTGCTCCAAGACTAAAGTAGAACCTTATATCTGGAAATAAAAACCACTTTCACGAAGGATACTGAGGACCAGTTCAAGCTTCCGTGGATTGTCTAATTTTAAATTTAAGGTATCAGGAAAACCATACTTAACACAAAGGGCCGAAAGAAGGGGACATTCCACCAATCTGTGAGATATCGTCAGTCTGGCTCCACAATCACATTGTGGGGGTGGGTCATTAGGTAAGAGGAAACAATGGGTGAGCCGAGTGTGACCATTGTGTAAACAGCATAAAACAGTGGACTCCTTCTGAGAGGAGTGGAAGGAAGAGCACCAAACTGCAGCAGACTCCTTGATTGTGCGGAGTTTATTACTATGAGCAGTAGCGCTCAAGATGGCATTCCAATTTAGGGCAAAGAGAGATTTGACATTTGATGTAGATCCACATGCCTGCAACTGGAATCATGAAAGGAAATGGTGGGGGGGGGGGGAGGGGGGAGGGGTGGTAAGTATCTGCTTCTCAAACCAAATAGTCAGCCAATTCATTCCCTGGCATGCCTACATGCCTTGGGACCCAGAGAAAGATGGCTGACTGAACAAGAGGCATGTGCTAGGGCAGAGAGATCGTGGATAGCAGACACCAAAGGGTGACGAGTAGCATCGGTCAATAGCCTACAGGCTGCTCATGGAGTCTGAACAAATTAAAACACTGTGGAGGGAGGCCTGAGAAACAAAAAGGAGGGCCCTGGTTAGAAGCTCTGCTGTGAACACACTACATGATCCTGGCAATAAATGGAGTTTGAAGCCAGTAGGAAATGTGAAAGCATATTCCACCTTATCAACTGTCTTAGAACCATCAGTGTAAAAGATGGTGGCACCCTGGAACTCTGCAACGATGGCTCATACAAGACACCAGTAAACCATAGGACTGACAGAGATCTTAGGACCCTGGAACAGATCGGTCCTAATCTGTGGTCTAGGCACCATCCAAGGGGCGCGGGGGTGGGGTTATGGGAGAAAAGACACGGGGTGCAGTTCAGTGAGTGAAGATGGAGATCCTGACAGGGGGAAGTGAGACACATATCAATCAGAAATCCCACCCACGGGCGGGTGCTAGGAGGGAGACACCCCTCATTGGCACAGAGCACAGGGTACACAGGATGGTCAGAGAATTGGTGAATGGTGATTGCGTAAGAAACAAGGAGTTGGATTCGTCTGATGTGTATAGGGGGAATCCCTGCTTCTGTGAGGAGACTATCAACAGGGCTAGTGCAAAAGGCACAAACAGCCAGAGGCACCCCACAATGATGGACAGGTTGGAGGAGTTTCAAATTGGAAGGAGCTGCTGAACCATAAAACTGACAACCATAATCTAGTCTGTACAAGACCAGAGCACGGTAAATATGGAGAAGAGTGAAACAGTCTGCACCCCAAGATGTGTGGGCCAGGAGGCAGAGAGCATTAACCTTCCACATACATGTAGTCTTTAGGTGTCTTAGGCCTGGCAGATGGCACCTTGGAGCTGGCGTTCAGCAGATGCTACCGAGTAAGAGCAGCACCAGATGCAAAAATCTTCAACGTACAATGCCAGGGTAACCAGAGGCCCAACAGAGGTCACAAGCCCATTGATGGCAATCAGGAAAAGTGTGACACTTAGCACAGAAACCTGTGGGATACCATTCTCCTGAATCTGAGGGGTGCTGAGTGAAGTGCCAACTCTAACCCGGAAGAGCCAGTGGGATAAAAACTTGCACATAAAAATCAGAAGGGGACCCCAGAAGCACCAGTCATGGAGGATAACTAAAACGTGATGGTGCCAAGCCATGTCACACACCTTATGTTGGTCAAAGAAGACCACAACAAGGTGCTGGCGATGAGTAAAAGCCTGTTCGATGGCTGATTCCATGAGTAAATTGTCAGTTGGAGATCGCCCTTTCCGGAAGCCACACTGATACAGGGAAAAAGGCCCCGAGATTCGAGTACCCAACATAATCTGAAGCTGATCATCCTTTCAAGCAGTTTACAAATTACATTTGTCAGGCTAACTGGGTGGTAGCTGTCTAGAGACATTGGGTTTTTCCTGGGCTTAAGGTCAGGGATAATTACACTGTCTGGCCAGTATGACGGAAAAGCACCTTTGAGCCAAATATGGTTGAAGATTTGATGACCTGTTGCCTCTGGGGAATGTCCAAGTGTTGGATCATATGGTTGTGGATGAAATCCAGGCCTGAAGTGTCGAAATCATAGTGTTGTTCCAATGTTAGCTATGGTTGCGCATCATATTAATTCTCCTGCCGCCAATCGCATCAAGCAACGTGCTGGTTTAGCTCTTGTTTGTGAAAGGATCCACTATATTGCCGTCAATTAGGTTTTGTTTCTAAGGAATTATTTCAGCTTCATTTAATGATGGCGTCTAATGTTTCTGAATTTTCTTGGGATTGGATGGACTGTGCCTCTTAGTCGCAGTCTGACTGGGAATTTCAATCTGTAACTGCTCGTCATTCGGTGAAGTTTGAATGTTTCCTTGGCTCAGTGTCTAATTCTAATTCTCGACGTTCTGTGATCAATCTCTTGATCACACGGAGAAAACGTTTGACAACGCAGCTTTGTCTGTGCTGGGGAAAGGTTCGAACTTCGCACCGACGCCTAAGAGTTTGCCGGTCATTAATTTTATTAGTTCTTATCGAACAAGCTGTTTATAAACTACCTTCCGAGGCTGCGGAAGAGGTTAGGGGGGAAGCTTGTTGTGTGTTGACTGGGGCCCGTCCATCCAAGTGTAACATTACAGCAGCTGAGGCGGCTGCTTTACGTTCACTTAGAATGGATCCTGATATAGTTATTTTACCTGCGGACAAGGGAAACGCCGCCGTTTTGTTGAACAAGCATGATTACATTCAAAAGATGCAGTGTCTACTTTCTGATTCGGCATATCGCAAAATCGGTGTTGACCCTACTAAGAGTGTTGAGAGAAAGACAAATAACCTCCTGAAGAAAAGTTCTTTGTCACAGGAGACTATCAAGAGTCTTAATTCTTACTGTGCTGTACCACCTAGATTATATGGCCTCCCTAAGGTCCATACAGAGGCTGTCCCGTTGAGGCCTATTGTTTCTAATATTGGTGCTCCGACATATCGTGTAGCTAAACATCTTGCTAGTTTGTTGAGCCCACTAGTAGGTAGGTGTGAACACCACATTCAGAACTCTGCAGATTTCTTACATCGATTGCACGGATTGCGTTTGAATGATTCTGATATTTTAGTCAGTTTTGATGTGGTTTCTCTTCTCACTCGCGTTCCTCTCTCTGATTCGTTGCAGCTAATTGAGGTTAAGTTTGGTGTCGAGTTAAAAAATTTGTTTCAACATGTGCTGACTTCCACTTACTTTTTATTCAATGGTCAGTACTACGAACAGACTGATGGAGTTGCAATGGGAAGCCCGTTGTCACCTACTGTGGCCAATTTGTTTATAGAGGACTTTGAGGAACGTGCATTGAAGTCAGCGACCCTGAAACCTGCGTGTTTTTTCAGATATGTAGACAATACTTTTGTTGTTTGGCCTCATGGTAGTGAGAATTTAAACCGGTTTTTGGAACATCTGAATTCAATCCACCCGAATATTCAGTTCACTATGGAGATGGAAAAGAATGGATGCCTTCCCTTCCTTGATGTGTTGGTCAAAAGGAAGACTGATGGTACATTGGTACATTCTGTTTATAGGAAGCCTACCCACACTGACTTGTATCTGTGAGTTGACAGTTGTCACCATCCAGCTCAGCGTGAAGGAGTACTTCGCACCTTGGTTCACAGGGCCCACATTATCTCAGATCCTGAAAGTTTGGCAGCTGAGCTATAACATCTCGAAGTCACCTTTCGTCAGAATGGTTACAGTGAGAGGCAGATCAAAAGTGCGTTGCGCCATCAGCCTTCTGTGCAATGAGTGAGTGACGATAGCAACGAAGTGGCACCTAAGTCTACGGCCTTTTTGCCTTACGCAGGAAGCATTTCCAACAGGATTGGCCATATTTTGCGGAAATATGATGTGAAATGTGATTTTCGACCACCTTCTAAGATTAAGGCCCTGTTGGCGTCCGTAAAAGATGATCTTGGTTTGCGTAAGGCTGGGGTCTATCGTATACCTTGCAGTTGTGGCATGTCATATATTGGTCATACAATCAGGACTGTGGAAGACCGGTGTATTGAACATAAGTGTCACACACGCTTACAAGAGCCGAGCAAATCTGCTATTGCAGAACATTGCCTTGACACCGGTCATCCTACAGAATACAACAACACGGAGATTCTGGCTTGCACGTCCAGCTATTGGGGTAGTGTTATTACGGAAGCTGTTGAAATCAGACTATCAAGCAAGCTTATTAACAGAGATAGTGGATTTTGTTTAAATGCTGCTTGGAATCCGGCTCTGTCTCTAATCAAAAAACAGAGGGACAGAATTACTGCTACCTCACTTGTTGATTAATAGTAACTATCGATATTTCTGATGTTGGTTATCTTTGTTTGTGTTGACACATGTTCTGCGTGTGGTGTCTTCCTTGTTTCTCCTCTGTGAACCGAGGTATTAAATTTGCTTGCACATTTCTTCTTCCTTGCATTTGTGCCTTGAGAATGGCAGAGTGTGCTCCTGTAGAAATATCGGCGGTGTTCGACGACGTCACCCGGCAGCAAACCCGTAAGTTATTTGTACTGCTGTAATTTTTCCCGAGGGCATGCAGCTTTACTGTGTGGTTAAATGATGATGGCATCTTCTCAGGTAAAATATTCTGGACGTAAAATACACACCCAGTTGGATCTCCAGGCAGAGGACGTCGTTATCAGGAGAAAGAAAAGTGGCATTCTACAGATCGGAGTGTGGAATGTCAGATCCCTTAAACCAACAGGTAGGTTAGAAAATTTAAAAAGGGAAATGGATAGGTTAAAGTTAGATTTAGTGAAAATCAGTGAAGTTCAGTGGCAGGAGGAACAAGACTTCTGGTCAGGTGAATACAGGTTTATAAATACAAAATTAAATAAGGGTAATGCTGGAGTAGCTTTAATAATGGAAAAAAAAAAATTGGAGTGCAAGGAAGCTACTATGAACAGCATAGTGAACACATTACTGTAGCCAAGATAGACATGAAGCCCACACTACCCACTGTAGCACAAGTTTATATGCCAACTAGTTCCGCAGATGATGAGAGTGATGAAATGTATGATGAAATAAAAGAAATTATTCAGATAGTTAAGGGAGGCGAAAATTTAATAGTCATGGGGAACTGGAATTTGATAGTAGGAAAAGGAAGAGAAGGGGATAAGGAATGAAAGAGGAAATCACCTGGTAGAATTTTGCACAGAGTGTAACTTAATCATATCTAACACTTGGTTCAAGAATCATGAAAGAAGGGTTTATACGTGGAAGAGGCCTGGAGACTCTGGAAGGTTTCAGATAGATTATATAATGATAAGACAGAGATTTAGGAACTAGGTTTTTAAACTATAAGACATTTCCAGGGACAGGTGTGGACTCTGGTTATGAACTGTAGATTAAAACTGAAGAAACTGCAAAAAGGTGGGAATTTAAGGAGATGGGACCTGCATAAACTCAAAGAACCAGAGCTTGTAGAGAGTTACAGAAAGAGCTTTAGGGAATGATTGACAAGAATGGGGGAAAGAAGAAGAATGGGTACCTTTGAGAGATGAAATAGTGAAGGCAGCAGAGGATCAAGTAGGTAAAAAGATGAGTGATAGTAGAAATCCTTGGGTAACAGAAGAAATACTGAATTTAATTGATGAAAGGAGAAAATATAAAAATGCAGTAAATGAAGCAGGTCAAAAGGAATACAAACATCTCAAAAATGAGATGGACATGATGTGCAAAATGGCTAAGCAGGGATGGCTAGAGAACAAATGTAAGGATGTAGAGGCATATATCACTAGGGGCAAGATAGATACTGCCTACACGAAAATTATAGAGACCTTTGGAGAGAAGAGAAACACTTGTATGAATATCAAGAGCTCAGATTGAAAACCGGTTCTAAGCAAAGAAGGCAAAACAGAAAGGTGGAAGGAGTATATAGAGGCTCTATATAAGGGCGATGTACTTGAGGAGAGTATTAGGGAAATGGAAGAGGACGTAGATGAAGATGAAAAGGGAGATACGATACTGCGTGAAGAATTTGACAAGGCACTGAAAGACCTAAGTCTAAACAAGGCCCCAGCAGTAGCCAACATTCCATTAGAACTACTGATAGCCTTGGGAGAGTCAGCCCTGACAAAACTCTACCACCTGGTGAGCAAGATGTACGAGACATGCGAAATACCCTCAGACTTCAAGAAGAATATAATAATTCCAATTCCAAAGAAAGCAGGTGTTGACAGATGTGGAAATTACCAAACTATCAGTTTAATAAGTTACGGCTGCAAAATACTAACACAAATTCTTTACAGACGAATGGAATAACTAGTAGAAGCCGACCTCGGGGGAGATCAGCTGGGCTGGAACACTTGAGGCAATACTGACCCTACGACTAATCTTAGAACATAGATTAAGGTGAGGTAAACCTACATTTCTGGCATTTGGAGACTTAGAGAAAGCTTTTTACAATGTTGACTGGAATACTCTCTTCCAAATTTTGAAGGTGGCAGGAGTCAAATACAGGGAGCGAAAGGCTATTTACAATTTTTTCAGAAACCATATGGCAGTTATAAGAGTCAAGAGGCATGAAACGGAAGCAGTGGTTGGGAAGGGAGTGAGACAGGGTTGTAGCCTTTCCCCGATTTTATTCAATCTGTATATTGAGCAAGCAGTAAAGGAAACAAAATAAAAATTCGGAGTAAGAATTAAAATCCATGGAGAAGAGATAAAACTTTGAGGTTTGCCAATGACATTGTAATTCTGTCAGAGGCAGCGAAGGACCTGGAAGAGCAGTGGAACAGAATGGACAGTGTCTTGAAAGGAGGACATAAGATGAACATCAACAAAAGCAAAACGAAGATAATGGAATGTGGTCGAATTAAATCCGATGATGCTGAGGGAATTAGATTAGGAAATGAGACACTAAAGGTAGTAGATGAGTTTTGCTATTTGGGGAGCAAAATAACTGGTGATGTTGGAAGTAGGGAGGATATGAAATGTAGACTGGCAATGGCAAGGAAAGTGTTTTTGAAGAAGAGAAATATGCTAACATCAAATATAGACTTAAGTGTCAGGAAGTCATTTCTGAAAGTATTTGTATGGAGTGCAGCCATGTATGGAAGTGAAACATGGACAATAAACAGTTTAGACAAGTAGAGAACATAAGCTTTCGAAATGTGGTGCTAGAGAAGAGTGCTGGAGATTAGACGGGTAGATAATGTAACTAACGAGAAGATAATGAACAGAATTGGGGAGAAGAGGAATTTGTGGTACAACTTGATGGAATTTGTGGCACAACTTAACTAGAAGAAGGGATCAGTTGGTAGGACATGTTCTGAGGCATCAAGGGATCACCAGTTTAGTATTGGAGGGCAGCGTGGAGGGTAAAAATTGTAAAGGGAGACCAAGAGATGAATACACTAGGCAGATTCAGAAGGATGTAGGTTGCAGTAGGTACATGGAAAGGATAGAGTAGCATGGAGAGCTGCACCAAACCAGTCTCTGGACTGGAGACCACAACACAAACAACACACAACACACGAAGCAACAGATGCATTTATACTCCATACCATCACTTAACAGCTTGAAATCACTTAACAGCTATGAACTCAGGGGGCAAAAATTATCTAATAAGCTCCCACAAGCTCTACAAAATTTACCAGAATGAGTATTCAACAAACACTACACGACTAGTTAGTAGCCCACTTATTTTATGACATAAAGGAATTTAGCAACTCGCCCACTTAGGATCAGCAGACGTAACTACATTTTTGCCACTTTTGAGTTGTTGGTACCATAAGGTACAAGAAATCAAGACCTACATTACAATCAAACAAGCATAACTCTATCTTATGTGGTTTCCATTTTAGTTGTTAACATATATACATTTTACAAAAAATAGTAAGAATCAAACAGACGGAAGAGCTGATCCGTCTTTAGACCACTGGATGCAGTGTTAATTTGTGAAACGGAACAGCTCTTACATTTCTCTGATCCTAACAGAACTGTTAGAAGTTGCTTTTCCTGCTACTTCTCTTTAGAAGCATTGTCGCTGCCGCTGTGTGACAACAATGAAATGCTACTTCCTGGAAAGAAAGATAAATATTGTTTTAGTTGTGAATGGGTTTACAAGAAAGTAGGAGCGCTATGGAATCCAGAGGAAGAAGGATGGTTTAAATGTGCCTCAAGAAGGAACAGAATTTAAGTACTATTATAATAATTATAATAATAATAGTAATTATTATTATTATTATTATTATTATTGTTATTACAGCTGTTATTATTATTGTTTATTTATTATTGCTATTACTGCTGTTGTCATTATTATTATTCTTTACTTTCTCAGACGTTAAGTCTGGTTAAAAATGGAAAGTGACGTGATGGATCAAGCGTCACTTCCTTTTAACTGTATGGTATGTGTTATATTGCATTTAGGAACTTTCGGGTAATTGAACACGTATCAATAATTACTGATTTCTGTAGCTGTATATATAAGTTTGGGTGTAGCTGTATTGCATTGATGTACTGGTGGATATTGTGTGGTATGACTCATGTAGTTGATAGTATAATTGGTATAATGTCAACTTTATCCTGATGCCACATATCCTTGACTTCCGCAGCCAGTTGGATGTATTTTTCAATTTTTTCTCCTGTTTTCTTCTGTATATTTGTTGTATTGGGTATGGATATTTCGATTAGTTGTGTTAATTTCTTCTTTTTATTAGTGAGTATGATGTCAGGTTTGTTATGTGGTGTTGTTTTATCTGTTATAATGGTTCTGTTCCAGTATAATTTGTATTCATCATTCTCCAGTACATTTTGTGGTGCATACTTGTATGTGGGAACGTGTTGTTTTATAAGTTTATGTTGTAAGGCAAGCTGTTGATGTATTATTTTTGCTACATTGTCATGTCTTCTGGGGTATTCTGTATTTGCTAGTATTGTACATCCGCTTGTGATGTGATCTACTGTTTCTATTTGTTGTTTGCAAAGTCTGCATTTATCTGTTGTGGTATTGGGATCTTTAATAATATGCTTGCTGTAATATCTGGTGTTTATTGTTTGATCCTGTATTGCAATCATGAATCCTTCCATCTCACTGTATATATTGCCTTTTCTTAGCCATGTGTTGGATGCGTCTTGATCGATGTGTGGCTGTGTTAAATGATACGGGTGCTTGCCATGTAGTGTTTTCTTTTTCCAATTTATTTTCTTCGTGTCTGTTGATGTTATGTGATCTAAGGGGTTGTAGAAGTGGTTATGAAATTGCAATGGTGTAGCCGATGTATTTATATGAGTGACTGCTTTGTGTATTTTGCTAGTTTCTGCTCGTTCTATAAAGAATTTTCTTAAATTGTCTACCTGTCCATAATGTAGGTTTTTTATGTTGATAAATCCCCTTCCTCCTTCCTTTCTGCTTATTTATTATTATTATTATTATTGTTATTGATAATATTCATAACTGAGGAAAAACGTGATGTGGAGATGGTCAGGACATTCATTGGTTCAGATACAGATGATGATCCTTCTTATGAACTGGACAACACTACAGATTCTGGTGAGTAGCCAAATAATTACTAAACACTATAGAAATACCAGTTAATTTCCTTTTCCCATCCTCTGAATACCAGTCATGTTATTGTTACAGACAGCAGTACTGAACATGGAACATCTCTTGTAAAGAATGTCACAAAAGCTGATGAGGATGCAACTAATGCACAAGTAAATCATCACCATCTGGAAGGGGAAACTGTAGATGACAATACTGGTACTGAGAATAGTAACAAAACAAAAAAATGAAAAAGGGTAGCGGTTAAAGAGGAATGGAAAAGAAATCAAAGAAAAATCAATCGACAGCATGGTAGGGTGTATATTTCTACGAAGAATTCCAAAGTTCTGCAAGAAATGTGAAGCCAAAAGATTGCTCTAAATGTCCACGACAGTGCACCAGTAAGTTTACTGGGCAAGACAGACAAAATATCCATAGAGCCTATTGGGGTCTTGCGTCAGTTGAGCTACAAAGGCAGTACCTAAATAAGTTAGTGGAACAAGAAGAGAAATGAAGTGTGAGGACAAAATTGGATAACTCACGAAGGAAGAGGACCAAGAAATTCTATCTAATAAAGGGATCTGATAAGATTCAAGTGTGTATGCAGTTTTTTCTCAAGACATTTGACATTTCTGAAACCTTTGTAAGAAATACTATTAAAAAAAAGAGATGAACATCATGTAATTGAGAAAGAGCAAAGAGGATGTCATGAGCCAGGTATAAAGAGATCCGAAGAAAGTAAAGAGGTTATAAGGAAACACAGTGTTTTCCTACCCTTCCTTCTCATTACAAGAGGAAAGAATGTACAGTAGATTATTTACCTGCTGATGAGTATTAAGATAATGTATGAGTTGCATCGGGAACAACACTATGAGGAAGGACAGATGGTCAAGAAATTATGGCTGTATAGGGAGATATTCACAAAGGAATTTAATCTGAAATTCCACCGGCGATGAAAAGATGTGTCATAAATGTTTAAAGTTTTCACACCTTTCGACTGAGAAAAAGGAAGGCAAAGATTTTAAAAGGGATCAGGAAGAGCATCTGAAAAGGAAAAAAATGGCATGGGAATTTAAGAACATTAAGAAAGAAAGTGCCAGAAAAGATGAATCTTTGCTAGCTGAATTTGACTTACAAGTTGTGCTTTGCTGCCCTAAAGTGATTACAAAGGCAGTATTCTATAACAGAATGCTCTCCGTGTGCAAACTCAAACTCACAGTTCTTAATGTTGGAGACAACAAAATCGACTGCTAAATGTGGGACGAGACAACAGCAAAAAGGGGGTCCATAGAGGTGGCTTCATATTTGCGGTATTTTTTGAAAAATCATGCATAAGGATAACCGATAAACTTGTTTTCTGATACATGTGGGGGCCAGAACAGGAATGCCAACAAGAGCACTATGTTTTTGCATGCAGTAAATACAATGGACATTCCAACTATCGAGCCAGGACACACACAAATGGAAGTAGACTCAGTGCATGCGAGCATCAAAAGATAAAGTAAACATGTGAATGTTTTCAATCCCATTGGTTCGTATACAATTGTAAAAATGACTTCCAACAAGTACAGAGTAACAGAAATGGACAACATTAAAATTTTAGATTTCAACCAGCTTCAGAAGAAAATATTCAGAGTAGGAAAACTGCTGAGAATGGAGAAACTGTAAAATGGCTTAAGATTCTTTGGATGCAATATAGGAAAGATCAGTCTGACACGTTTTTCAAGCATTCCAACGATGATCTTGACTTTCAAGTTTTGCACACCAAGAAAAGACCTGCCTACGAAATTCTTCAAATTCAGGACCTGAAGACAATACTCTGTGCCCAGCATATGAGAGTCCTCTCTGCACAAGTAAAGAAAAGAATAAAGATCTTTTAGATTTATGTAACAAGGGTATTATACCTCCCAGGTATCACACATTATATCAAGGACTCAATGCTGCTAATGATTCAGAAAATCAGGAAAACATGGAAGAATCACAGGAACAGACTTCATATTTTTTTTCTGGTTTTGTCTCCTTTATTATTGTTGCTAGTTCATCACCTTAGCTATTTCATGTAAACCACTAATTTTGGTTCATTTAAATGTCTGTGTTGTATTATTTTTGAAACAGCATTCCATGAACAGAAAAACAGGTCTGAGGGAACACTGTGTTTTGTTAAAATTATTTTTCTTATGTTTGTTATATGAAGATTAGAAAACAAGAATATCATTTCTGTTACCTGTAAATTGTTGTTGTTGTGGTCTTCAGTCCTGAGACTGGTTTGATGCAGCTCTCCATGCTACTCTATCCTGTCCAAGCTTCTTCATCTCCCAGTACCTACTGCAACCTGCATCCTTCTGAATCAGCTTAGTGTATTCATCTCTTGGTCTCCCTCTACGATTTTTACCCTCCACGCTGCCCTCCAATGCTAAATTTGTGATCCCTTGATGCCTCAGAACATGTCCTACCAACTGATTCTGCCTTCTAGTCAAGTTGTGTCACAAACTCCTCTTCTCCCCAATTCTGTTCAATACTTCTTCATTAGTTATGTGATCTACCCATCTAATCTTCATCATTCTTCTGTAGCACCACATTTCAAAAGCTTCTATTCTCTTCTTGTCCAAACTGTTTATTGTCCATGTTTCACTTCCATACATGGCTACACTCCATACAAATACTTTCAGAAACGACTTCCTGACACTTAAATCTATACTCGATGGTAACAAATTTATCTTCTTCAGACACGCTTTCCTTGCCATTGCCAGTCTACATTTTGTATCTTCTGTACTTCAACCATCATCAGTTTTTTTTCTCCTCAAATAGCAAAACTCATCTACTACTTTTAGTGTCTCATTTCCTAATTTAATTCCCTCAGCATCGCCGGACTTACTTCGACTACATTCCATTAGCCTCGTTTTGCTTTTGTTGATGTTCATCTTATATCATTCTTTCAAGACGCTGTCCATTCCATTCAACTGCTCTTCCAAGTCCTTTGCTCTCTCTGACAGAATTACAATGTCATCAGCAAACCTCAAAGTTCTTATTTCTTCTCCATGGATTTTAATACCTACCCCGAATTTTTCTTTTGTTTCCTTTACTGCTTGTTCAATAAACAGATTGAATAAAATCGGGGAAAGGCTACAACCCTGTCTCACTCCCTTCCCAATCACTGCTTCCGTTTCATGCCCCCGACTTTTGTAACTGCCATCTGGTTTCTATACAAATTGTAAATAGCATTTCTCTCCCTGTATTTTACCCCTGCCACCTTCAGAATTTGAAAGAGTATTCACGCCAACGTTGTCAAAAGCTTTCTGTAAGTCTACAAATACTAGAAACATAGGTTTGCCTTCCCTTAATCTATTTTCTAAGATAAGTCGTAGGGTCAGCATTGCCACGCGTGTTCCAACATTTCTACGGAATCTAAATTAATCATTGTAATTCAATGATACTGCAGACAAATAATGCAAAGTGAAAAGAATAATGGCTTTTATGTATTCTCCATCATAAACTGTTGATAAACATCCTGGAAAACAGTTCTCTTGCTTATAGTTCTCACTGAAAGCACTGACACACATTCCCATAACTCGTTCCGCGTGAACTGTATTTATAAATACATTAATAACACAACTGCAGTAATCTTTAATATCATATTATCGCTTAAAGCTGCATATTATTTGTTTGGCATTTATATGTCATACAGCACCAGCCATTTATAAGTTAAGGATCGGACAAATGTAACTGCATGCATAATTTCATTAAATATTTCATTAGTGTCAATCGAGTGACTAAAATATGCAACACCTAGTAGAAAACAACCGTCAATGAAGTATACTTCTTATTTACCATCGAAAGGTTTGTGAAAAGCTATTAGAAAATACTCAGTTTTTCAGACAAAACTTTTAAATCGAATTATCTCAAAACACTGTTTTTGTAGTTATGTTTCTTTGATCCTAAATGGGTGAACTGTAACATGAAACTGTAATGTTAATAACTAGCTTGTTGCTTCTTTCAATTATCAACTGTATTATGTTATGTGTGTGACGTCTATCACCCCTAACGTCTTTGGGTCATGCTCAGTACATTATAGTGACAGTCAGAGGTGGTCAAGACAACCTGCCTTGCTCACACAGTTTTAATGAAGCTCGGAAAATTGAACAATGGCCCTATACCGCTTGAACCTGAGATTTGGATATTTTTGTGACCAGCTAGGATGTGACGAGCTGGGAATTGAGAATCTTATGGTTCCCCTAAATGTGTCGCTACCTGAGTGGCTGACTGTGTAGAGTGCATAACTTTTCTTTTTTCCTTATGTGCCTCTCCATACAATTTAGCTGTAGGAGACCCCAAAACATTAGTGTAAGACCACATAACCCCCCCCCCCCCCCCGCCCCCCCCCCCCCCCCCACACACACACACACAAAGAGATGAAAGAATTAAAAATTCTGTGATCAACTGCCAAATCTTTCACAACACAGGCCCAGAATGTGAAGCAATTCTAAAAAAACAATTGAAGTCATGCAGTACTAGATACAGAAATTTACCTAAAACTTGAATTTGACAGCTGTGAGATTTTTATGGTAAGCCTAAGTCTATCTAAAAAAAAAAAATAGGCTAACTGTAAATTGAGGTGATGTATTTGTTGCAATAGGAAAAAAACTCAGATCCACGAAGATGCAAAACTGAAGCAGCATGTGACGATAATTAGCTAAGACTCATTATCATGCATGGATATAAACTTATACATAATTGGGTCCTACTGACCACTGGACTCACCCCAGATGTAATCAAAAACTTTTGAGAAACTTGCAACTCACTAATTTATATGTCCCCAAATCATACTGACATCAATGGAGAACACTTAAATCATCCAACAAATTACAGTTTTGTAACTGGTGGGTATGACAACATCCTCTGAAAACTACCTGGAATATATAGTTTGGAAGCTGGCTCATAATGGGATTATGTTAGGTATTTGGCAACAAAAATATGTAATCTCTTTGATGATGTCCTTGTTGAAACTGCTACCACTGATCATAACACAGTTGCAATAACAGTGATTACTGAAGTACAAAAGGCACTTACAACCAATGTAAAGATTTACGCGTTCAATAACCTACATAAAGAGGTAGTCTTATCACATTTCAAAGATAACTTGAAACATTTATCTTATGCTAGGGCAATTTAAACGAATGCTGGCTTAAGTTTACAAGGGTAGTTGATGAAGGAGTGGACAGATATGTACCGATTAGTCTGTGACTAACGGAACTCCCCATGGTATACAGTCATGGTAAAGAAACTTCTAAGGAAACAATGACTACCCCTTAATAAATGTAAAACAAAACTTATAGCTGTAGATAGGGGCAAGCTGAATGAAATGCCAAGTCACTGTTAAGAGAGAAAAGATATTTCACAAAACACAAAGCAATTCTGGTCGTATGTAAAGACTGTCAATGGCACCAAAATCAACATACAGGCACATATGGATGACACAGGAACCAAAACTGACTAAACTAACGAAAAAACACAATAGTTCAACTTAGTTTTTGTTCCTGGCATAGTCCATATCAATTCAGGCAGTCTAGGAAAAGATCTTACCTTCATAGTGTCGGACATTATCGAATTCAGCATATGTTAAAATGAAGGTCTAAGTAAAGAACACTTATTTTTTTTGTTTTTTCCGAAAAAATTTCTGCTCTGAAATACAGCCCTCCAAAGATGACACTGTGTATACCATTTTAAAGATGCGAATTTTGGAAAAAAATTTAAAAATCTTAATCTCTGGAACAGTTCTAAATTTTTTTTTTTAACTTGAAAGGTAATTGCTTTGTGATTACAAAGAAATCCTCCATTTGGACTTATCTGTCAAAGTTCTTTTACTATATGGTTCCAAACCTTTTTTTTTTTTTTTTTTTTTTTTTTTTTTTTTTTTTCCACAAGCTTCCACTTTTAGGTTGAACAGGTTTTATAAACAACTGAAATTTTTGCCAGATATAAAACCTGTTTTATTACCACATTATCAAATAACAGGCTCATAAAAATCAAAACCTAGCCTTATTTAACATAATTTTAGTTTCGAAAGATGAGTACGAGACTCATTTTCCAAGCATTTTAAATGGTTTCAAAATGTATGTGAAAAGTCCAAAGACTTAAAGGTTTCAATTTACACAACTCCTGTCAATGAACTAAAATTGTGTTCCACTGCTTCAGTATCTTCTGCTGATATAGAGTGATGCCTTCCTGCTGATCCAATAGGAACTGGAGCACTTACAATCTTCATAACATCGTGAACAGGAAGTGAGGACATATTGCATTGTTGCTGCCCTTCAGCTGGAAATCTATATCCAGCAGCTGGTCCATGTGATAGCATAAAGTTCACTACAATTTTGTTTAACTCATAACTGGTGTCTATAATCTCTGCACTCCTCCAATCACAGTCATACACAAACACCAAAAACATCCCCCATCTCAGACTGTGAATCTGAATATTATCCTGCTGTTTCTGTGGTGTTGGCCAAACAAATGAAATTTCTTCTTTCTTGCTCTTTAAAGTGCGTGCAAAAGGAGTTCGCCCATCACTTTGAGTCCAAAAATGTGTCTTCTGAATTCCTTTCACAGCAGTTCGTTTGGACTATTCTTTTTTTCTGCTCACGGAATTCTTCGATTTCCTCTTTGGACAAAAGAATGAGGGAAGTGGATGTATAAGATTTCACGACTCTCGTAAAATCCTCAGCATTTTGAATCACAACTGTATTTGGTCTGGAAAGATTATGTTTTGTAGCATGGTGCTTCAGCAGGCCCCCTACACCATCACAAGGCCCCTTCCCATGAGCAGTAGCACTGTATATCCAGTCAGTTGGCACAAGCAACTTACTCAATTCAAAAAGCTGGTAACGATTTTTAAAATGACTAGGTGCACCAACAGAACTAATGATGATCTTCACTGCCATTGTTGAAGTATTCAGTGCATTGCTAGCAAAGCATGTCCTGATGTGATGTTGCAGTTTCTTCAGATGGTGGTGCGTTACTGATTTCACTGACAATTTACCAAGTTCACCAATGAAACTGTCAAAGGCAACAGTTTTCTTAATTAGTTTATTCCTGCAGAGTTATCTGCTACATCTTCCAGGCCAAGTGTCTGTAAAGACAGTCCTCCCTTTCCAAGACAGTCACCACATTCTTGAAACGCTCGTCTCTCGCTTTACGCCACAAACTACACAAACTACTAATGACTTCACATGCCTGACCAAGGTGTCATATGTCACGTGCTTCAGTAATTTCTTCAAAATTACCCCACAAAGTTCAGAATTCGTGCAATACACACTTAAACAGACATCTCTAGGTGGATGTGGAACTACCCACTTAGCTCGTAGTGCATAAAATTTTGATCTTCCAATATGTGAAGTTGTATAGTTGCTCTTATAAATTGCAAAAGTTTCTTAAATACTGCAAGTCATGTACCTCTTCACTTTCACAATTTTTTGACCTTCAACAGTTACAGTTATAGTATCATTTTTTGTTGGCACTCTGGCAAGAACAGTCCCACTTATCTTCCAGATAAAATGACTGCTATTTGAACTAGAGTTACTTCTACAGGATGACCATAATAGCGATTTGGTCTTCCAAAGACTCCTTCTACAGTTCTCACATTTCTTGATTTGTCTACCATGTACTTTGATACTGATTGAATGTGGTTCAAAATTGTTTTCTTTGAAAATGTCTCTGGAACAATGGTTAAAACTAGCACCTTTTCACTGTAGGATGTAGAATGTTCAACAGCTGAAGTGATATTTGTGAAAAATTCCTTGCAAGAAGTGCATGAGTGCTTTGGTTCATTTTCTTCTGAAGATAGAATTTCTGCTTTGAAGAGTGTGGTCAGTTTTGCTGTAGTGTATTCATCCATAGCTTTAGTAATTTCTCTGCACTTTCTTGATGCACAGAGCTCTGGCAAATTCCTCACAAAAACACAGAACTCACTGGATGGTCTCCGATTTCTTTAAGGCCTCTTCAGTAAACAAATTAGCACTGAACAACTAAAATACAGAAACCTGCAAAGAACAACCACAACAAAGAAACTACAACAAAGTGTAAGAAATATCTGCACCCTTGAAAATGAAAAGAAATAACTGTAATGAAGAAAGCAATAAGGAATAATGCAACAAAGACAATAGAAATAAACACTGTAACAAAGAAATTAGTAAGAAAAAACTTCAGTGAAGACATTCATCAGCCTTGAAAGTTAAAGAAAAGGGATTTTTTAAAATAAAACCTGTCCAACTTAAAAGTGGAAGCTCTCTTTCACAGAAAATATAGTACTACATGCTACCAATCAGCATAAAAAAATCTAATTTTTCTGGATCATTGGTATTTTTGGAAAAAAAATTTCTGTAAATTATAAAAAAAAAATTCAAAAGGTGACGGTAAAAGAACTTTGACAGATATGTCCAAATGGAGGATACCATTGTAATTATAAAGCAATTATCCTTCAAAAAAAAAAAACTCCAAAAAAATATCTACAACTGTTACAGAGATACAGCATCATTTTAAATTTTTTTACAAAACTCTGATTTTCAAAATGGTGTTTGCAGTGTCATCTTTGGAGACCTGCATCTAGGTGCAAGATTTTTTTTTTTTTGGGAGAAAATAAAAAAAGTCTTTCTTACTTGCTCCTAAATTTTAACATATGCTAAATTCAATAACATCTGAGACTATGAAGGTAACCCCTTTGCCAGAAGTGAGATGGATTACACCTCCTTTATAACAGAAGATGAAGTAGTAGTGCCCAAGTTAAATACTAAAACAAGTGCAAAAATAGGTAAATATGTAACATAGATTTTAGTGCCAGTAGTGTTGAGGAACAGTTTGAATTGTTAAAATTAAACAAGGCTCCAGGGAGCAAAGGAATCTTCATCAGATTCTACACATAAATTGAGGCAGTGTTATTCTTATTTTAATCATACTATATTGGAGATCACTTAGACAGAAAACTATGCACAGAGGTTGGAAAAAGAAAACTGTGCCTACAAAAATGGTAGCAAAAGTGAACCATAAAGCAATGTGTTATAGGTTCTTGGAACATAATCTGAGCTCAAACATAATTAGGTATTTTGAACAGAATGACACTCTTCATGCCAGCCAACAAGAATTCTGAAAACCTGAATCATATGAAACCCAAATTCCTCACAGGACATTCTGAAAGCCATGTATCCAGGCAATAAGCGAGATTCAGTATTTCTTTAGTTCCAAAAAGCATTTCATTCAATACTACTCCAAAAGCTATTACCAGAAGTACAGTCATATAGGGCCAAGAGTACAAACATATTGGGTATCAAGCAAAATCTATGACGGGTTTAAGGATGACTTGGGTGGAGCACAAACCATGTAATCTTGCATGTGTAGACATCAACAGAACTATAAGTAATTTCTGGTGTGCCTAAAGTGTTTTAGGACCCTTCTAACTGTGTTGTATATTAATGACCTGGAATTTTCCATGACAAAGTGCTATCTAAGAAAAGCTGCATAAGTATCCAAGTAGATCTTGAACAATTTCAAATGGGACAAAGACTGATAACTTGCTTTAAGCGTTGGGAAATGTAAAACTGTGTGTTTCATAAAACATAGAAAATTTGAATCCAACGATTACAATGCCAAGGAATCACAACTGGCATTAATTTCTGATCTTAATACCTGATTGTAAGAACTTGCAGGGATATGAAATGCAATGATCTCATTAGCTCAGTCATACATAAAGCAGATGGCAGGATTCACTTCATTGAGAGGATTCTAGGAAAATGCACTTTACTAAGAAGACTGCAATACACTAATGCACCTGGTCTTACAATATTGCTCAGGAGTGTGGGACTCTCATCAAATACACCTAACAAGGGATATGGAATGTATTCAAAGGGCAGCACAAGTGGTCACAGTTTTCTCTAGCTTATGAGAAAGGATCACTGAAATGCTGAAACTTGAAATTCCACAAAAGCCTGCATATAAAGTTTCAAGAACAAGTATTAAGTGAACAACTTTAGAATATACTTCAGCTTCCTATGCATTGCTTATATAGGGACTGTGAAGACAAGATTAGACTAATTACATCCACACAGTGGCATCTAAGCAGAGATTCCTCCCATGCTCCTTATGTGAAAGGAGGAAAACCTAAGTACACTCTGTCATGCACATCACAGCAATTTGCTGAGTATGTAAGTAGATGTAGATTCTTTTAGGGATGGTGACACACTCATGACCATACAAAAGCCACATTACTTTTACCCTCATTTTACAGATGGTGTTACACAGTGATTACCTGTGGTCAAACTAGTAACGAGTTAGAGCTTTTCAATAAAAAATACGCTAAGTCATCTGGAGTGTGCAGAAAATCCTTTGCACAGTTTACATAAAGGCTAGTGACACTGTTAGCAAACTATCGTAGCTAATAGTCAGATTTTACTTCCATGGCAGAATCACATAGCTATATTTAACAGAGTGCCAATGCAGACAAGTTTACGACAGAGCAAACATCACATGTATTTTTTTTTTTTTTAGGGAGTATGGCTGGATGAACTGTTAAGATGGGGAAAATACGCACAACAGTTAAACAAAAAATACGTCAGTATCGTCATGACCGAGGATGCTTAAAAATTAATGCAGTACTGACACAGTGTTGTGTATCTACTCCGCACTTGCACACAGCATGTTATGGTATGGCAGTGTTTTGAGGGAATACCAGTCTGCCTACTTCAAAAGACAGCTCTTACAAAAATTGGAGGATCATAGTTAGAGAATCAAGTAAGTATTTCTTCAAGGAATTTAAAATGAGAAAGTCTAACACCTAAATACACTTGTGAAAGTATATGTTTTCTGAAGATACATCAGGAATGCTCAGTGTTAAACAGTCAAGTCTATAGCTATGAAGCAAGAAATAGGGGCGATTTTCATAGGCCTAGTGCAATACATAGGCCTGCAAGAGTCATGTATTGAAAAAGTACCCTTTATCAAACAAAAATCCTATTTAGTGCATTACCAACGATGATCGGAATTCCACACATTCAAAACAAAGAACTCAAGAAAAACGTAAATAATCAGCAGCTTTTATAGCACTGTGAATACGTGAATCATCAGCATTAAAAGTGCGGCAGCTTATTTTCTTTGTTATGCTAATTGAAGAACTCATTTTTTAAAATTATAATTGTATTTGGCCACCCTCGAAAAACTTCTTTTACTTTGCTAATTTGTGATCTCAACTGTAATGCGTCTCGCTCAATGTTGTTTATAGGTCTACGAATATTCTATCAGGTAACATAAAATATAGTTATAAAATTGCTTCGTGTACTATTTTATCAAGTAACGGTGACATATAACTTTAAAATTGCTTCATATACTATTTTATCAAGTAACAGTAACATAAAATTATAAAGTTGCTTCACGCAATATCAGCTACAACAGATCCTACATCAATATATAAGATACAACGCTGCTAATAAATCGAATTGAACTGATCTGAAACGACTCAAGTCAAAATCCAGAAACTATCTAAGGTATTATTATTTCATTTACAAGCACCAAGGTCAAAATTTTACAATTTACGAAATACTCTCCTGAAAATAAAACAATAATGGCCCATCAAAACATTATTTGAAATTCCTGTCGCTCTCAAAGTACTATACTCAATTAAGAACTTCAAACAATGCAGATGTAGATTACTACTCACGTTGTGCAGCAGAGTACGCCGCATGTAATAACGATAACAATCCAAACGAAAGAATTAATTTGTGTGTTAATGAGGCCATATTGTAATATCACTTCCAACTCTCCCCGATATTGTAACCTTAGACCTTACTATTATGTGTACACTACACGACTTTTGCAGACGACAACAACATAAACAATGATCTTCCACGGTAGGCAACATTGAAAAGCCAAAGTTTACAGCGATTTGATTTGAGGGAAAAATAATTTTATTTATTTATTTACCTTTGTATTTGGCTTTCGACGCTGTAGCACAGAAAGGAATCTAAATTTTCAGTACAAAATGCGTATTATACGTGGCTTAAATATTAAAAATGGATTTAAGTTAAGGTAATATATACAATAAATCTGCGAGGTTTAAAAATATTTGCAAAACATTGAAACTATTTATATCAGCTATCTGTCAGGAAACGTTTTATTCTTATTAGCTGTAATCGTCTAATCAATGCGTTTGGGATACACAGGCCTGCTGCACAGTGCACACCGCGCACAGCAGAGCAGAGGCACGGCAGTGCAGAGCCTCCACAGTTCAGCGCATAACACTCCTGCTATCGCGCAGCAAAGCGCTCCCAGTTTGAAAAGAAACGGCAATTTTACATCTATCTTGCAGCTGTTGACGGGAAACATCTTACACTGAGAAAACTTCTTTTTTTTTCCTTTATTGTAATTTTAAACACCTATACAGGCGGGCTGTCAGGAGCATAGTACGCTGCTCTTCAGCCTTAAGTGGAACAATAAACAGGACAGAGAGGTGATATATACAATACAAAAACGGCGGGCAAAAACTGGAGATACAAAAAACAAGAAACAAGAAGCCGTTCACGTTGGATGAAAAAAAAAAAAACTAACACTTGGAGATACGGCGCACAAAACACGGAGAACGGCGACGGCACATGTGAACAGTTGAGTTGTAACTGCACGAAACACAAAACGATGCACACACACTAAACACTGATGGCGATGATCTCCGGCGCGCGAATGTTCACTGAGCGTGTACGAGTCCGGGGACCTGCCAAGAGAGGAGGTGGAGGAGGAGGAAGGGGAAATGGGAGAGGGGAGAGCAGAGATGCCATGGGCAAAGGAGAGAGGGGGAGGGAGGTAGGGGGAGGGGAAGCCCGGTGGAGAGGGTAGGAGGGAGGGGGGAAAGGAAAGAGAAGGGAAGGGAAAGGGGGGGAGGGAGGGTGCCTAAAGGAAAGGACACAGGAGGTGGGGAGGAGGATCAAAGGTGATAGGAGGGGTAGATGCAGGGGAGGAGGACATCATCAGGGAGGGGGAGCTGGTGGAAGCCACCTTGGGAGAGGGTAAGGAGGGTTGAGAGATGGAGACTGGGTGGGACATGGGAATACAGGCGCGGCAGCGGGTGGGGGTGGGTGAGGATCGCGGAGACGAGCGGGTGAGGAGGGTCGAGTTTACGGGAGGTGTACAGGATCCGTATCCTTTCAAGGAAAAGGAGGAGGTGGGGGAAGGGGATGAGATCATATAGGATCCGCATGGGGGAGGGGAGACGGATGTGATAGGCGAGGCGGAGAGCATGGCGTTCAAGGATTTGGAGGGATTTATAAAAGGGAAGGGGGGCGGAGATCCAAGCCGGATGGGCATAACAAAGGATAGGGCGGATGAGGGATTTATAGATGTGGAGGATGGTGGAGGGGTCCAGACCCCACGTACGGCCGGAGAGGAGCTTGAGGAGACTGAGTCGGGAGCGTGCCTTGGCTTGGATTGTCCGGAGGTGGGGAGTCCAGGAGAGGCGACAGTTGAGGGTGACGCCAAGGTACTTAAGGGTGGGAGTGAGGGCGATAGGACGGCCATAGATGGTGATGTATAAATCAAGGAGGCGGAAGGAAGGGGCGGTTTTGCCTGCAATGATCGCCTGGGTTTTGGAGGGATTGACCTTGAGCAACCACTGGTTGCACCAAGCGGTGAACCGGTCAAGATGGGATTGGAGAAGGCGTTGGGAGCGCTGTAGGGTGGGGGCAAGGGCAAGGAAGGCGGTGTCATCGGCAAACTGGAGAAGGTGGACGGGGGCTGACGTCGGCGGCATGTCCGCCGTGTACAAAAGGTACAGAAGGGGGGAGAGGACGGAGCCTTGGGGCACACCGGCAGAGGGGAAAAAGGTGTAGGAATCTGAGTTATGGATGGCGACATAGGAAGGACGGCGGGAGAGAAAGGAGCCGATCAGACGGACGTAGTTAATGGGAAGGTTTGGAGCTTGAAGAGGAGACCGGAATGCCATACGCGGTTATAAGCACGTTCGAGGTCCAGGGAGAGGAAGATTGCGGAGCAACGGGAATTAAGCTGTTCGGAAAGGAGATGAGTGAGGTGAAGGAGAAGATCGTCGGAAGAGAAGGACGGCCGAAAGCCACACTGGGTGACGGGAAGGAGGCGGTGCTGGCGGAGATGCTGGTGGATGCGGCGGGTGAGGATATATTCCAGGACCTTGCTGAAGACCGAGGTAAGGCTGATGGGGCGGTAGGAGGAGACGACGGACGGTGGTTTGCCGGGTTTAAGGAACATGAGGATACGGGAGGTTTTCCACAGGTCGGGGTAGTAACCGGTGGACAGGACTACATTGTAGAGCCTGGCCAGGGTGGAGAGGAAAGAGACAGGAGCTTCACGAAGGTGACGGTAGGTGACACGATCGTGACCAGGAGCGGTGTTGCGTTTTGTGCGGAGTGTAGCAATGAGATCCTGTGTAGTGATAGGGACATTGAGTTCCGTGTGTGTAATGCTGTCCAAGTACTGGAAACCAGGAGCGAGGGGAGGGGAAGAGGTGTCAGTTCGATCGCGGATATCCGGGAAGAGGGAGTAATCAAACTGGGGATCATCGGGGATGGAAAATACATCGGAGAGGTAGGAGGCAAAGTGATTGGCCTTACTAAGGGAGTCATGGAAAGGGTGATCATCATGGAGAAGGGGATAATAGGGGGAGGGTTTAGTTCCGGTAAGGCGACGGAAGGCCGACCAGAACTTGGACGAGTTGATTGGTAGGGTAGCATTTAAACGGGTGCATGTCTGTCGCCAGTCCCGGCGTTTCTTAGCCGCGAGCAAATTACGAATGTGTCGCTGGAGTTGCCGGTGGCGTCGTAGTGTGTCCAGGTCACGCGTGCGGAGGAAGGCACGGTAGAGACGACGGGATTCACGGAGGAGGAGAACGGCCTGTGGGGGTAAGGTATGACGGTGGGGGTGGATGGCAACAGTAGGGACGTGGGCCTCCACGGCCTCAGACAAGGTCTGCTGGAGAAAGGAGGTGGCATGGGTGACATCGTCAGGGTGGTGGTAGGTGAGAGGGTGGCTATCGACCTGGGTGGAAAGGGTATCCCGGTAGGCATTCCAGTCGGCTCGGGAATAGTCGTGGACATACTTAGGGGGAGGATCAGTACGAGGGTCAGGGCGAGGGCAACGACCGTCGGAAACGGTGAGGAGGACAGGGAGATGATCGCTACCAATAGGCTCCAGGACATCCACCGTTATGCGGCCAAGGGAGGAGAGGATAACATCAGGAGTGGAGTTGGATTTGGGACGGGTGTGCTGGGGGATGGGAATGAGGTCGCCTTGAAGGGAGGAGAGGAACCGATGCCACCACCGTAACTGGGCGGCGGAACGACTATGGATGTTGAGGTCGGCGGCGATCACGTAGGAGGAGAAGGTATGGTCAATGTGGGAGAGGAAGTCGAAGGGAATAGGGGCGTTAGGGCGGACATAGATGGTGGCGCAGGTAACGGTAAGGCCAGGGAAGAAGAGACTAAGGATCAGGTGTTCGGTGGGGTCGGGAAGGAGAGGTTGGAGCCGAACGGGGATCTGGCGATGGTGCCCAATGGCAACTCCGCCACGCGCAATTGGGAGGGGATTATCGGAGCGGTGGAGGAGGTAGGGCGAAGTGTGGACAGTGTGGAGGAAGGTTTCATTAAGGAGGAAGGCGTCCACGCGGTGGGTGGCAAGGGTATGGAGAAAGAGGTTCTTGTTGGCAGGAAGGGAGCGGATGTTGTTGAAAAGGATACGTTGCTGTCGCACCATGCCAGGGATTTAAACGAGGGTGTCAAGACGGGAGAAGGTGAAATGGGCCTGGTTGTTAGAGTAGGTGGCGTACATTTTGAGGTGGAAAACGGATCGGGCGGCGAGGGAGATCTGTTGGAGGGTGTGTGGGCGCTGAAAAGGATGTACATTCTGCAGGACAATGGTGAGGAATCGGATGATGTCCTCAGCGGTAGGGGGTGGGCAAAGAGAGTTGCCAGGAGGGGTGGGGGTGTCCAGAGGGCGGACAGGAACGGTGAGTTCAGGAGTGGTAGGAGGGGGTCGGGCCTTACACTTCTGGGAGTAGGTGGGATGAGGGAGGTTACAGGTATTACAGGAGGGGGTGGACTGGAGATTGGGGCACTGCCGTAAAAAGTGGGCTTGCCTACAGTGCGGGCAGGTGGGGGCCTCGCGGCACTCAGAAGTTGGGTGCGCATTATATCACAAGCACCTTTGACAGCGGAGGGATTGAGGAGGGGAACGGGAGGGGTCAACTTTATAATGCTGGTTAAAAAGGAGGGCACCCTCCTTCAGGAGACGGTCTATGGAGGGGGCGTGCTCAGAAAAAACGCGCATTAGCGGGTGGGGCCGGCAGCGTTATGGATCCGGCGAACCGCATGCACCTCCAGATGGGGATGGGCCTGAAGCTCCACCAACACCTCCTCCTCCGTGACCACTGGACTGAGCCGAGTGATCACAGCGGTGAGGGTCGGCGGGCGACGCGGAGGTTGGGGTTGGCGGGAGGGAGGTGGCGATGGAGCAGGGGTGAGAGAGGCATGAGGGCCAAAGCGGGTGATAGGGATGCGGGATAGGAAGTCCGTGTGGAGGGTAGGGCTGGGGGAGGAGATGAGTACCGAATCACGGCGAGGAGTGAGGAGGGAGATGGGGGCACCAGGACAATTCTGGCGAAGGAAGAGGGTGAGGTTCCGGGCTTCAAGGAGGGAGGGATCTGGACGGGAGAGGAGGTAGCGGTAGGAGGAGGGGGTAGAGGAGGAGGAGGAGGAGGGGACAGGGACGGGCGGGGAGACATCCATGGCATCAGGGGTGGGGGAAGGGGGACGAGGCGGAGCCTTTTTTGGAGCAGACGAGACCGGAGTACTACTGGGGCGCTTGACGGCGGCGGAGGAGGTGTGGGGGATGGGAACAACTGGATGTGGCGGGGAGTGGCAGGTCCCGGGACTGGAGTCGGCGCCGGAGATGGTGACGGTGAAGGCGAAGGCGACGATGACGGTGGCAGTGGCGGCGGTGATGGCGAAGGTGACGGGGAGAGCTGGGCGTGGACAGTGGCCCGACGGGCCACCACCCGAGCCGGAGCTGCAGTGACAGGCTGGGGGAGTGGGGGGAAAGGATCAGAACGAGAGGAGCGAGAGGAAGAAGCGGGAGAGGGGGCAACAAAGATAGAGGGTGAAGGGAGAGTGAGGAGAGGTGGGATGGTAGGAGGGGGGTGGGACTGGGCACACCAAGTTATAGTGGTGGAGGCGGTGGAAGGGGATGTGGCGGTGGTGGTAGTAGTGGCGGTGGTGGTGGGGGCGGACATGACGACAGGACGAAAAAACGCACAGCACGAAAAGGAAAGGACACAAACTGGGAACAGGCGAAGACGCAGACGGACGAAGACCAGGGTCGGATGACCAGGGCGGACGGCGACGGCGGCGGCGGCACCGGCTGGCGGCGGCGGCGGCGAACAGACGGACGGACAGCAGGCGGCGGCGGCGGCGAACAGACGGACGGACAGCAGGCGGCGGCGGCGGCGAACAGACGGACGGACAGCAGGCGGCGTCGGCGGCGAACAGACGGACGGACGGACAGCAGGCAGCAGCGGAGACGGACAGCGAGCAGGCAGGCGGGCGGACGGACGGACGGACGAACAGCGACAACAGTAAGCGGCGGGCAGACGGGCAGATGGGCAGACAGACAGACAGACAGACGAACACAATCTTCGAAAGCGGAGATTCCAACCAGAGAGTAGCCCAGGCTTTGGAATCTGGCACCTTCGAATGAGGGGATCCAACCCTCTGATCCGAGAAAACTTCTGCTATCTGACTCCTCTTATTTCAGCTATAAACAGAGGTCCGTCACAGGACCTCTCGTATTCCTTATTTGTGTCAACGATCCTGACTGTAACAGCCACTTATCACAGAACACTTCTGCTATCTGACTCCTCTTATTTCAGCTATAAACAGAGGTCCGTCACAGGACCTCTCGTATTTCTTATTTGTGTCAACGATCTTGACTGTAACAACCACTTGTTACAGTTTTCTGATAACGCCACCCATTTTGCGAAAGGAAAAGCTGCTGCACAAGCTCTGCAAGCTCTTTGGAAACATCAGAGAATGTAGTGATGGGCTAAACTGCGATTTTCCGATATCAGTGATTTCTGTGAATGCTACTTTTCAGTATCTGTTATTGTTAACTGAGAATTGTCGCAGTTAAGGAACATAGGTCGTATATCCCTCTGCCACTGCTATTTCTGCGATTTCTGCTACTTTCGCGATTTCTGCTACTTCTGTGACTTCTGCTACTTACCACCGTATAAAAAAGTTACATCTGTCAACACAGAAAATTGCATCTCAACAAATCTGTCATTGGCAAGTATGTTTTACGTTTTTTCTTCCGTTGGCTTTAATTTTGTATTAAAGAAACAACTGTGAAAATATTAATAGTGTAATTAATATGTAAGTAGCCGTACAGTACCGTAATAGTTCGTATTTAGAAAATGAATTCTAACATATTGTTATTTTCACAGCTACCTGAACTACATTTCAGTCACTCAGTAAAGTGATAACTCAAAATATCGTTGTCAACAGATCTGAAGAAATTGCCACTGCGTCTTTAGACCGTTTTCGTCAGACGAGAGGTTAGTTTCTAAGCGTTTCGATGGACTTAATTATTTCAGTGAGATCGTTCTTGCAAATGTGATATTCATTATAGCAAATATTAGCAATCTACTCCGTCAATGATATTGCTAGTAATTAATGACAACAAAAATTGTTTAATAATCCTTGTGTTTTTGCAGACACAGTTCTGACTCTGATTACTGGTTGCTGTACGTATCTATCCACATAAAGGCTGTTGAGAGAGACTCGTGAAGATTCAAGACAGCTCTTAGAGGATTTGCAGTTTAAAAGTGAAATAATTGTGAAATAAGTGTGTGAATGATTAAACTGTGTTTTATTGAAGTTGTGCGATTTTAGAGGAATAATAAATGTCAAATACAGTGAGCGAATAACAAAAATCTCATTTTCCACATGTTTAAGCCGTCCTATACCCATAGCCCCCCCCCCCCTTTCTCCACAATCTTGGTGTGACACTGACCTGTAACATATCCCAAGTCCAAAATATGCATTTTGAGGCAGTTGATATGAAAGTGGGAAGTACAGATCTTCCAGTTAAATCAGGAATAGCTTAAGTGCATTACTTGAAAGTAACACAGGAAAAGCTTACTTATGTAGGTGGTAGTAGTGTCGGCAAAAAGTTCCTGTGTGTGAAGTTGCTATGTAGAACACCAGGTGTAAAACTTTTCTCCCGAGTCTTGAACTGTGTTGGAACAAAAGTGAGGCATTCATATGACTGTTTTCATTTCTCTACACTTATACAGATGTCTGAGTCCTGCTGTGTTAACATTGCAAAGTCCTGTAGGCATGTGGAGTATTAACCAAAACTGTCATATTGGAAGCAGAATCAAACACATTTGTTACGTTACTTCATATTTTCAGGAGAAAAATGCAATGTTGCTTCTTATTAATATAATACATTCAGAGTCACAGCAGTATTTGACCAACCATAACTGATGCTGAATGTGCATGTCGTCATATAATATGAAGGGCTTATTTCAATAGTGGTACAAGTCCATTACCTACACTTTTCTGTCTATAATGCTTCTGAAATTTGTGATCCAAACAAACATAAATAAAGGTTCATCTTTAGCAAGAAGCCATATGCTTGAATATTTCTGGTATCTCAACTGCAGATTTTTCAGCGCTCATTTAACTTTACGACTCTGTATCTCAAAATGAACAAAAATGGACTTGTACCACTATTGGAATAAGCCCTTCATATGCACACACAGCACATCGATCTCGTGAGGCACAAGGCTCTCATAGCGAAGTACGTACGTCGGTCAACAGATGGCACTAGGAAAAGTATGTTAACTGCTCTTTTTAGTTGCTATTTGCGACTCTTAGTTGCGATTTGTCACAGAAATCGCAGTTTGACTCGGTAGCGATAGCGTAGTATGAACTTTGCTCAACAGATGGCAGTGCTAACTGCGCTTTTTAGTTGCTACTTGCGACTTGTCACTGAAATCGCAGTTGGACTCAACAAATTTTAACTCGTTGGACTCAACAGTGTATCGCAGAGATGGGCGTAGTACGAACTTTGACCCACAGATGGCACTGTTAACCGCGCTTTCTAGTTGCTACTTGCGACTCTTAGTTGCGACTTGTCACGGAAATCGCAGTTAGACTCGATACCGTATCGCAGAGATGGACGTAGTACCCCAGATCACGTAAGAAACAGATTGCCCGTTCGCATGGTCTAGCAGGCAACCCTTGTCAGGGAACGGCCACCAGGCGGCAACAGCGTCACACCTTACTTGTGGAATCAACCACTCCGTTCTGTGAAATATGTGGCAACATCGGCTGAACGCGTGCAGCTTTCCACTATTTGGCGTCTGTGAAGTACAGCTATTCCTGACATACCGGTGGTAGTGGATCGAGTCGTCATGCCGACGCCCTGCAAGTATATCAACTGTGGAAGGAGTAGACGTACAAATCCTGAACTAAAAATGTTCAGATTTCCCGTCAAAGATAAAGAAAGGTTACGCGAGTGGATTTTACATACAGGTAAATCAATAAATTAGTTACGAGTAAGAATTAATAAAGAGCCCTAAGCATTCGATCCTATCTAAATTTTTTCGATCTTATATTCTGATATAACGTGGCAGCCCTTCCTGTACAAGAATCATATCACATAATTTTTAAATGAAATCTTTGCTGTGATTTGGACTTTTTTAAACTGTTTATTCACTTCACCATCGTAATTTTGGCTGTAGAGGCATTTTTGTGTGCAATGTGGAAACTGAAACCAATATAAGATATGGGTAACAAAATGCAAAGCATAGTGTGGTAATATTTGGTAAACAATTTAAGAAGCATTACCTTACAAGACCTTTCCCTTGGTGCTTTAAAATGGCTCTAGAGCTGAAATCGCAACAGTGAAATAAATGAATAATAGCCATCATCTAACTGCTAGGTCATTGGTCCCTCTAAATCCTGGTATATACTAGAGCGAACGAAGTGAACGAGTGTAAAACCTCGTTTACACTGCTGCAAATGAGTATTCATAGATAATTCGCCAATGTTCACTGCCATTCGTTCATACGTGTGAACAAGCGTTTATACTGGAATAAAGGGAAGAGAATAGAAGAGAACGAGCATAGCATGCAAACTATAGACGCTGCCTATTTTAATTTTTTTTATCTGTGCGCTAATAATCCTCACACAGCTTTCACTTGAAAACAACACTACTTATAGTAACAGGTCTGCGCGAGTGCGGATATCCCCAGTAACAACTGTGTTGCAGATAAAAGCGTACGTCTGTTGCAAATATTTGCGGGTTATCTTTAAACTGTACAAAGTAAATTTTTAACATAATTATGGTTTGCCGTCTGTGGCTCTTCAAAGTTGACACCGCCAAAATATGCTCGAAAAACACACTTTCATTTGTATATTATCGCGTTTGCAGCCCCTTTTCAGCAACAATCCAAAATTCATCGTTTTGTGCCACTCTTATATCATTTACGATAAGTTACATGCAAAGTAAAGGAAATTAAATTTGAAATGACTGTCACTGAAACATCTCAAGCCTTAATTCGCATCACAACCGAGTGCGGACATCAGCAGACAAAAATTCAGGTGAGGCACAAGTCTCTTTTCAGAGCATTGGTGGGTTAAACTGCTTTACAAAACGTTAATATCTCAGAATGCGGATAAGCAACTTGGCAGATATGGATAATGATCTTGTGGATGCGGTGCACATACGGTCGGCGGCATTTTTCCTGTCCGCGCAGACTTCTAGTTACAGCCTCGATGTAAATCTTAGATATTGAGATAAGATTATTTTGCCCGCTGGTTTTGACAGAGCAAACAAAGTGGCGTGGGAAAATAATTATGTCGGTAATGTCAGGACGCGACACTCACTGATCAGTGCAATATTTGTCAGTAAATTAACGGATTATATTTCAAAGACGTTGAGAAGATTTTGAAAATTTTCTGGTGTTAACCTGCACGTGGAGATCTTTTTTGCCACCATAATCCGTATCAGAAGAGGTGTATAACCAAGAGGAAATAGACGGCATGGAAGGAGAGTGTAAAACCTATGCGACTGCAATACAGTCTGCATTTAAACAGTAACTCACGAGAAATATTTGTGTGTTACTTTCCATTTATTTCATTTCGCATATGATTGTGAGAAGTATCCCTACAGTAGAAATAAACTTCGTTTGTAGAATTACAGGAGCTAATCTACATTCTTCGATTGAAAACTCGGGAAAAATCATAGCCGATCATGGTCTACAGTCAGCTGTGTGATGAATGCAATTCGCGCGCAGCGCTCTAGCCGAACGCAAATCAGCGTCATTCACGTCACCGAAGATACAGCGTTGCCAATTCCGCGACATGGACAGGTCAGTTAGCATTGTAGCGTCGCCTGCGACATCTGTTGACCGACGGGAAAACTATTTTTACGGTTGCCTGTTCCGCCGTAAGGACGGTCAATCTGTTTCTTACGTGATCTGGGGTGGTACGAAAGATGGCACTGTTAACTGCGCTTTTTAGTTGCTACTTGCGACTCTTAGTTGCGACTTGTCACTGAAATCGCAGAAAGCAGTGCTAAATTCGACCAATAGATGGCTCACGTCTTTGAATGTGATATACTACTTGCGACTGCTAACTGTGACTGAAATCGCAGTTAGATTCTGTAAAGTTGCTACTGTGATATCTGTGACTTCTCAGTCATTGTGATTTCTAACAGATACGCGATTTCCTGCCCACCACTAAGAGAATGATTCATCAATAGTAAAATGAGAATCAACGAAAAAGAAACACAACATCTGGAACGTTGGATACCACAATAATGTGAAGGCTGTCAAACTGCTGGGATTCATGAATGACAGCAAACTATTAATGGATGAGCACACAGTGTGTGTATGAATACTACAGCTCTCGTGTGTAATGCCTTCTGAAGAGACTAAAAGGTGTATTAACTGACCCACACCTTACAGAAGTGTATTATGCACTTCAAATGGTTCAAATGGCTCTGAGCATTATGGGACTTAACATCTTCGGTCATCAGTCCTCTAGAACTTAGAACTACTTAAACCTAACTAACCTAAGAACGTCGCACACATCCATACACGAGGCATGATTCGAACCTGCAACCGTAGCAGTCCCGCGGTTCCGGACTGCAGCGCCTAGAACCGCATGGCCACCGCGGCCGGCTATTATGCACTATTTGATAGCCACATACGTTATGGCCTACTATTTTGGGAACATTCCAAGTTGCAAGGGTTTATTAATGCTACAAAAGAAAGCCATCAAAATCGTTGCACCAAGCAAAAGACGGGAGCACTGAAAGGCTATTTTCACCAGCTTAGAAATAACGACAATCTTCCGCCAGTACATGTTTTTAGGCGTCGCCAGTGGAAAAAAACCCCAAGTGGTTTTCAGCATGAGACAAGATACACATAATCATGACATCTGCAGCGAGGGGAACGTTGATATACCAAGATGTCGACTGTTTGGAACACAAGATAGTTTTCCAATGGTTGCTCTGAAAATGTTCAACTCATTGTCCTGAGAAGTGCAAAATATATATACAAGTCACCTAATTCCTGTAAATTGCTGGGAGGGAAAGCAATGGGCTCTGACGCCATGTTGACTCACATCCCAGGTGTGTTGTATTGAGTTCAGATATGATGAACTGGGAGGCCAGCACATCAAATAGAACCAGAGGCGATTCTAGATGTCAGTCAAGTGTGTGTGTGTGTGTGTGGGGGGGGGGGGGGTATGTAGTATCGCTTAACAAAAGGAGAGTTGGGCTCCTCCACCAACAAAATGGTAAAATTTGGTTTTGTTCAAAGTAGTTTCTGGTAACTGTTTTGGAGTTCAGGGTAAAAAATGTGTATTAATAAAATATTTGCTGCTCTTATTCTTTTGTTAAAATGTGTTTGAAATACATTGCAACCTATATTGCTACATAATTATATAAAAAAAGAATGAATATGTTGTAATATATTCGCTGATTTCTGAAGTCATTTTATCTAGTGTAATATGATGCTCCATTGGTGTGGGGGGGGGGGGGGAGGGGCTATAGCCCCCATAGCCCCTGACTGGAACTCACCACTGTGCTCGTCAGACCACTCCATCACACTCCAGGCCTTGTGACATAGTGTATTATCTTGTTGAAAAATGCCACTGTTTTTGCGAAAAACTATCACCATGAAGGGATGTGTGTGTGCAATAGTCCTTGGATGTCATAGTGCCTTGGACAAGCTCCACTGAACCGATGAATGCCCACCTTAAGGTTCCCCAGAGCATAATGGAGCCATCGCCAGCTTGTTGCTGGCCCACAGTAAAGGTGTCAAGGAGCTGTTCACCTGGAAGATGAAGAAGGTAATGCGATTCATCAGAAGATGTAATGCTCTGCACTGCACCAACGTCCAGTGCTGATGGTCACATGGCCTTTTCAATTGTAGTTGCCAATGTTGTGGTGTCAAAATTGGCAGAAACATATGTTGTTGGCTGCAGACACCCATCGTTAGAAGTATTTGGTACACTGCATGTTGAGACACACTTGTGCTCTGCCCAGCATTAAAGTCTGATGTTAGTTCCACCATAGTTTGTTGCCTGTCCTGTTTTACCAGTCTGTCGAGCCTACAATGTCCAATAGCTGTAATTGAGGGTGGCTGTCCAACCGCACAATGTGTGGACATGGTTTCACCTTGGTTTCGTGATGTGTTGAAGACACTCACCACAACACTCCTAGAAGACCTGACAAGTCGTGCATTTTCCAAAATGTTCATCCCAGGCCTCTAGGCCATCACAACCTGCCCTCGGTCAAACTCAGATAAATCACACGCCTTCCCCATTCTACACATGGATAGCACGCTCACTGATACTAGATGCACCGTGCGTGTGTCTGACTGGTATTCATTCCCTGTCAGGTAATGCTGCTATCACCTGGATGGATTTGTAACAATAGTAGGTCAGTCATCATGATGTTCTGGCTAATCAGTGTATTGTGCATATTAGTCTTTACATTTATGAAAAACTGTAAATAACTCTTATTTATGTATGTAGTCTTGATGTAGTCTGACCAGTGATGACTGGTAAATGATGCAGATCTAGTAATAAAATAATAAAGTAACTGTTGATGCTCATTATAGATTTACTTCTATAGATGTGGATTCAGTGGGCAGATTCAGTAATGGAAGCATTTTCTTGAATTTGCTATTAGAAAAATAAGCTCATTGTTGGGACTTTAAATATCCCGGAAGGTTAACCACTTTCTGAACAAAAGAATGCAATTCCTTATGTTCTCATAGTTTATGAGGCATATCCATTATTAAATATCTTCATGTGGCCCTTCCCTAAGTGTAAAGTCACTGATAATGAGAAAAAAATTAACTATAGGTTTTTGTGTGCTTGTAAAACAGTAGAATGTGCATTTGGAGTACTGAATTCCAGGTTTTGTGTGTTAAAAAGACCCATCAAGTGTAAGCTTTACACTATAGATAGAACTGTGACTGCTAAATACATACTTCATAATAATTTGAGGACTCAAAACACTACAACAAGTGATCTGCATGAAACCACAGAATACTAACCAGCTTCTTTTGCCTGCTCCTTATAGTGCGGAAGCACAGATAAAGTTTTTCTTATGACAGAAAAATTCAAGGAGTGTTTTAGTTCAGCAGAAGCCTCTCTTTCCACTGGCAGCCAGCAGCTTTAAAAAGAGGCAAATACTAATGTCAGTTGCAGTTCATGTGGCTTTTCTGGGGGGCTTCATTGGAGGATGGTCTATGATGTTCCAAATAACTAATATAAAAAGACTAAAAATGAAAAACAATTGCTGTATGGAAATACACATATGATGAATGTTTACATGAAAAATCCATTCGCCACTCCTTAACAGCAGTGACTGTTAATTAAATGTTCACTGAAGTCTATGAGACAGCATACAAAGTCTTTCTCAATGGAGAGTGCTGCTACTGCTGTTAGCTGCCCTTGAATCATAGTACATAGCAGAAAAGATTTTGTTCTCTTCCAGGTAGAGAAAGATCGTTCCACTTCAGACTATGTCACCACTCTGGGAACAGCCACTTTCAGAAGTTTGTCTTCATAAAAGGCTTCTGCAAATTATTTTTGAACATCACCTGTGAGAGTTCTAAACTCACTGCTTATGTGTAATATCTGAAGTGTTGTTCTGAACTTATTGCATTGAAGGAAAGCATCTATTTTGCAAGACTTCTGCAGCAACATTTGTGGAAACTGATTTCCACACAAAACAAGTTTTTCAGAGTTAAATAAATTTGTAGCAATGAGATACCCTGTAAAGTCAAACCGTTCAAAAACCTGAGTGATAATTTTATCTCACATTTCTTTTCCATCAACAATAATCCAAAACGAGGAAGGCCAAAAATGTCAATGGATAAATTAGGTGTGAAACTCGTGGCAGACGCTCTTGAAGAAGATCACTGTGTTACTTGTGAGGAACTCTCTGAAGCCACAGGAATTCCCCAACATCAGTATTCTGTATTGTGACAAATTATTTTAAAAAGAGAAAAATTCCTGGGAGGCAGATCCCACACTATTTGATTGCTGAAGAGAAATGCCTGGATATTGTAACCTTCCTCAAACAATGATTTGACCATGAATATCAAGGATCCTTATGTTGAATTCCTCCCCCCATGAACCATGGACCTTGCCGTTGGTGGGGAGGCTTGCGTGCCTCAACGATACAGATGGCCGTACCGTAGGCGCAACCACAACGGAGGGGTATCTGTTGAGAGGCCAGACAAACATGTGGTTCCTGAAGAGGGGCAGCAGCCTTTTCAGTAGTTGCAGGGGCAACAGTCTGGATGATTGACTGATCTGGCCTTGTAACATTAACCAAAATGGCCTTGCTGTGCTGGTACTGCGAACGGCTGAAAGCAAGGGGAAACTACAGCCGTAATTTTTCCCGAGGACATGCAGCTTTACTGTATGATTAAATGATGATGGCGTCCTCTTGGGTAAAATATTCCGGAGGTAAAATAGTCCCCCATTCGGATCTCCGGGCGGGGACTACTCAAGAGGACGTCGTTATCAGGAGAAAGAAAACTGGCGTACTACGGATCGGAGCGTGGAATGTCAGATCCCTTAATCGGGCAGGTAGGTTAGAAAATTTAAAAAGGGAAATGGATAGGTTAAAGTTAGATATAGTGGGAATTAGTGAAGTTCGGTGGCAGGAGGAACAAGACTTTTGGTCAGGTGATTACAGGGTTATAAATACAAGATCAAATAGGGGTAATGCAGGAGTAGCTTTAATAATGAATAAAAAAAATAGGAGTGCGGGTTAGCTACTACAAACAGCATAGTGAACGCATTATTGTGGCCAAGATAGACACAAAGCCCATGCCTACTACAGTAGTACAAGTTTATATGCCAACTAGCTCTGCAGATGATGAAGAAATTGATGAAATGTATGACGAGATAAAAGAAATTATTCAGGTAGTGAAGAGAGACGAAAATTTAATAGTCATGGGTGACTGGAATTTGACAGTAGGAAAAGGAAGAGAATTAAATGTAGTAGGTGAATATGGATTGGGGCTAAGAAATGAAAGAAGAAGCCACCTGGTAGAATTTTGCACAGAGCATAATTAATCATAGCTAACACTTGGTTCAAGAATCATAAAAGAAGGTTGTATACCTGGAAGAATCCTGGAGATACTAGTAGGTATCAGATAGATTATACAATGGTAAGACAGAGATTTAGGAACCAGGTTTTAAATTGTAAGACATTTCCAGGGGCAGATGTGGACTCTGACCACAATCTATTGGTTATGACCTGTAGATTAAAACTGAAGAAACTGCAAAAAGGTGGGAATTTAAGGAGATGGGTCCTGGATAAACTGAAAGAACCAGAGATTGTACAGAGTTTCAGGGAGAGCATAAGGGAACAATTGACAGGAATGGGGGATAGAAATACAGTAGAAGAAGAATGGGTAGCTTTGAGGGATGAAGTAGTGAAGGCAGCAGAGGATCAAGTAGGTAAAAAGGCGAGGGCTAATAGAAATCCTTGGGTAACAGAAGAAATATTGAATTTAATTGATGAAAGGAGAAAATATAAAAATGCAGTAAATGAAGCAGGCAAAAAGGAATACAAACGCCTCAAAAATGAGATCGACAGGAAGTGCAAAATGGCTAAGCAGGGATGGCTAGAGGACAAATGTAAGGATGTAGAGGCTTGTCTCACTAGGGGTAAGATAGATACTGCCTACAGGAAAATTAAAGAGACCTTTGGAGAGAAGAGAACCACTTGTATGAATATCAAGAGCTCAGATGGAAACCCAGTTCTAAGCAAAGAAGGGAAGGCAGAAAGGTGGAAGGAGTATATAGAGGGTTTATACAAGGGCGATGTACTTGAGGACAATATTATGGAAATGGAAGAGGATGTAGATGAAGACGAAATGGGAGATAAGATACTGCGTGAAGAGTTTGACAAAGCACTGAAAGACCTGAGTCAAAACAAGGCCCCGGGTGTAGACAACATTCCATTAGAACTACTGATGGCCTTGGGAGAGCCAGTCATGACAAAACTCTACCATCTGGTGAGCAAGATGTATGAGACAGGTGAAATACCCTCAGACGTCAAGAAGAATATAATAATTCCAATCCCAAAGAAAGCAGGTGTTGACAGATGTGAAAATTACCGAACTATCAGTTTAATAAGTCACAGCTGCAAAATACTAACACGAATTCTTTACAGACGAATGGAAAAACTGGTAGAAACGGACCTCAGGGAAGATCAGTTTGGATTCCGTAGAAATGTTGGAACACGTGAGGCAATACTAACCTTACGACTTATCTTAGAAGAAAGATTAAGAAAAGGCAAACCTACATTTCTAGCATTTGTAGACTTAGAGAAAGCTTTTGACAATGTTAACTGGAATACTCTCTTTCAAATTCTGAAGGTGGCAGGTATAAAATACAGGGAGCGAAAGGCTATTTACAATTTGTACAGAAATCAGATGGCAGTTATAAGAGTCGAGGGGCATGAAAGGGAAGCAGTGGTTGGGAAAGGAGTGAGACAGGGTTGTAGCCTCTCCCCGATGTTATTCAATCTGTATATTGAGCAAGCAGTGAAGGAAACAAAAGAAAAATTCGGAGTAGGCATTAAAATCCATGGAGAAGAAATAAAAACTTTGAGGTTCGCCGATGACATTGTAATTCTGTCAGAGACAGCAAAGGACTTGGAAGAGCAGTTGAACGGAATGGACAGTGTCTTGAAAGGAGGATATAAGATGAACATCAACAAAAGCAAAACGAGGATAATGGAATGTAGTCAAATTAAATTGGGTGATGCTGAGGGAATTAGATTAGGAAATGAGACACTTAAAGTAGTAAAGGAGTTTTGCTATTTGGGGAGTAAAATTACTGATGATGGTCGAAGTAGAGAGGATATAAAATGTAGACTGGCAATGGCAAGGAAATCGTTTATGAAGAAGAGAAATTTGTTAACATCGAATATAGATTTCAGTGTCAGGAAGTCGTTTCTGAAAGTATTTGTATGGAGTGTAGCCATGTATGGAAGTGAAACATGGACGATAACTAGTTTGGACAAGAAGAGAATAGAAGCTTTCGAAATGTGGTGCTACAGAAGAATGCTGAAGATAAGGTGGGTAGATCACGTAACTAATGAGGAGGTATTGAATAGGATTGGGGAGAAGAGAAGTTTGTGGCACAGTTTGACTAGAAGAAGGGATCGGTTGGTGGGACATGTTTTTAGGCATCAAGGGCTCACAAATTTAGCATTGGAGGGCAGCATGGAGGGTAAAAATCATAGAGGGAGACCAAGAGATGAATACACTAAGCAGATGCAGAAGTATGTAGGTTGCAGTAGGTACTGGGAGATGAAGAAGCTTGCACAGGATAGAGTAGCATGGAGAGCTGCATCAAACCAGTCTCAGGACTGAAGACCACAACAACAACAACAACAACAACATATGTTGAATTGTCACTATTGATGAAACAGGGATTACAGACTTTGAATTGGAGTTGAAATCACAGCCCCACAAATGGAGAGCTTCAGATTCTCAATGTCCACAAAAATTTCAATGTGTTTAATCAAAGCTCAAGCAAATGATGATTTTTGCTTATGATCACCAAGCAATCATCATGACAGATAGAGTCTCATGTGGAACAGATCTCACAGCAGTGCATTATTGTAACTTCATGCAAAACCTGCACAGAAAAATGCACAAGACTTGGCCTCAGTTACCTGAGGCTGGGCCATTCATTCTCCAAGACATACAGTCCACCAGACTTCAACTTGCTACTGAAGTTGAAAAAACCGATGCATGGATACTGTTATCCTTCTCTGGAAGAGCTTTCTACCACCTTTACCCGAGGCATTTGACAAATGAGCAGATGTGGTGTCCTGGATGGAATAACAGGGCTTCCAAGATGAAGTTGTAGTTGTAGTTGTAGAGAGGCATAGAGACTATACTGAAGGACTGGAAAGAGAGACTCGATAAATAAAAAACTAAATAAATAAATGTATAAGTAATTAAAATTGGTGTTCATTATTTATGAGCTGTTCCTCATATTACTTCTGCATAATTCAACATATCTGTGATTTACCTCTGTCAGCTGAAGGTTGAGTGCTGAAAAGTTTTAGAAGAATGGAAGCTGAAGAATCGGGGTCCCATTATGAAGGACAATTTTTCCATTCAACCCACAAGAGATCTTGAAACTCATTCCCAAAACTATTGGAAAGAAAGGTGAAACTGAAAGAAACACTAGACATTTCTTTTATTTGATTTGGACAGTAAGGAGACAGAGCCACTTCGTCTTCCACATGATGAAAGCATTGCAAACGTTGATTTGGACAACCCTCATGATCCATTCTCCAATAAAATTCTGATGCTACTGCTGCATTACCTGCTACTTCTGACCATTCTGCTGTAGAAAATTTGAGATCAGAGAGTGAAAAATATCAGAGCAATGACTCTGACATAGATGACCATCTTTCAACTGATGACAATAAGGTTGAGCACAAAGCTACACCAATTAGAAAAACTAGTACACAGGTACCTAGCAGATAAGTGGATGAGTTAAACAAAGGAGAGTTCATTGCTGTAATGTGTAATTACATTGGATAAATATCATAGGTTGTTCTGGAAACATTCATAGGGAAAATATTGGCCATAAGAGGTTTCAGAGTGGAAAATTAATTTATAAGAAAGTCTCAAAAGCAGCTGGACATTTATGTCTTTCAATATGAACAAGACATTCAAGAAGTCTCTGTAGCACAAATTTTGTGCAGTCTTGTTCCCCTCTTTTTTTGTTGTGATCATTACTGATTCCCGTATGAAATCACAGAGTAAAGTGAACAAATATCTGGTTGCTCTCATGTAAAAAACAACACAAAACATTTTATTTTTGTACTTTTATATGTGAAACATTCTTTTAAGACAATATCATAAAAATCTTATTTCACTTCTTTTGTTTTCACTTTTCAACATTTATTTATATTTTAATATATCATAATTTTGATCATCCCATCTTAAAGAACATTATAATTGGTGTCAGATATTTAAAATTAAAAAAACACTTCATTGTCCCAAGTCATTCTTTAGTGAGATGAATGTGGTTTTGTAGAAAAAAATTTGGGTGTCCCAAGTCATCCCACCCTGCAGAGTGATGTTGGACACCAACAAAAAATGGAGAAAAGACAACTTTTAAGATAAAATGAGATGTGTAAATGTAATTTACTGACCTAGATCTACATTTTGATATACACATTCTTTTCATAGATTGCAAGAGTCCTAATAAATACCAAAGAAACATAAAAAGTGTCCCAAGTCACCTCGTTTTAGGGTAGCAACAGCAGAAAGTCAGACATTCACATTTGTACACATATGTTAGATTAGATTAGATTAGATTAATACTAGTTCCATGGATCATGAATACGATATTTCGTAATGATGTGGAACGAGTCAAATTTTCCAATACATGACATAATTAGGTTAATTTAACAACATACTTAAGTTAATATAACAACTTTTTTTTTGTGTTTTTTTATTTTTATTTTTTTTTATATTTTTTTTAATATTTTTTTTTTCTTAATTTATATCTAAAAATTCCTCTATGGAGTAGAAGGAGTTGTCATTCAGAAATTCTTTTAATTTCTTCTTAAATACTTGTTGGTTATCTATCAGACTTTTGATACTATTTGGTAAGTGACCAAAGACTTTAGTGCCAGTATAATTCACCCCTTTCTGTGCCAAAGTTAGATTTAATCTTGAATAGTGAAGATCGTCCTTTCTCCTAGTATTGTAGTTATGCACACTGCTATTACTTTTGAATTGGGTTTGGTTGTTAATAACAAATTTCATAAGAGAGTATATATACTGAGAAGCTACTGTGAATATCCCTAGATCCTTAAATAAATGTCTGCAGGATGATCTTGGGTGGACTCCAGCTATTATTCTGATTACACGCTTCTGTGCAATAAATACTTTATTCATCAGTGATGAATTACCCCAAAATATGATGCCATATGAAAGCAATGAGTGAAAATAGGCATAGTAAGCTAATTTACTAAGATGTTTATCACCAAAATTTGCAATGACCGTTATTGCATAAGTAGCTGAACTCAAACGTTTCAGCAGATCATCAATGTGTTTCTTCCAATTTAATCTCTCATCAATGGACATACCTAAAAATTTGGAATATTCTACCTTAGCTATATGCTTCTGATTAAGGTCTATATTTATTAATGGTGTCATACCATTCACTGTACGGAACTGTATGTACTGCGTCTTATCAAAATTCAGCGAGAGTCCGTTTACAAGGAACCACTTAGTAATTTTCTGAAAGACAGTATTGACAATTTCATCAGTTAATTCTTGTTTCTCAGGTCTACAGCTGGACATAGAGTCAACAAATAAATCACAATAAATTACTAGAGTGGGTGGTCTTTTCTAGATGCCTGAAGAAAAGAAGAAGAACAAGATGCAGTTGGCACTTACAATCAACATGAGAAGACACAATGTTGGGAGATTATACCTTTTGAGGACCTTAGAAATGATGGTGATAATCTTCAACTATTTTAGGATTAGTATGTAAACTTTTGATGACCTGCATGTAAGAATAAAGTATTCAGTCCAACACCATAACACATCCTTCAGAGAATGTATCCAACCTATACACATGTTGCTAGTCGCAATCAGACGATTGAAAAAATGAAATATTTTAAATTTTATCACAATTTTCATGCCCGTTTCAAGCGAATGTGATAGCATTAAGTATTTGAAAGATTTTTAAGAACCAAATACATATTTATCAAGGTGCCTTGGAATTTATATCAAAAAGTCAAAGAGTGTTTGTATAATGTTCTGTGGTTTGTGGTGTCATAAGGATTGTTACAGAGACAGATGAAGTGTGTATTGTGTAGAGACTCTTACTTCATGTCTTGGCTCTGCATGAGGCAGCACATATGTAATTGTATGGGTGTTTTGTCAATTCTGACATTTATCTTGGAACCAGATGGCTTGGGGGAGCTTGTACAGAATAATTGTTACTGTGGGGATGAGAGTTGAAAATATCTTGTTGTTGAACTGAAAAGGTTCTACAAGTACGTGATTTATTTCAAGAATAGAGATTGGTTAATATTATTCTCTTTAACCTGATACAGTCTTCGGAGAAGAACTAAACGGTTAGGGCAACGTAGCTGATGACCCAAAGAAGAGGATCGGCTGCATGCACAACGTATGAGTCAACTGGAAGAGACATGTGAGTAATGCAACCCAACACAGCATTGTCTCTTGTCGTCCAAGAAAGTGTTAGACTGTGGTTCTATGGGGTATAGGTGATAACAGTGGCAAATAATCGCATAACCTGGATACAATGTAAAACACTTTTATTATCACAAAGACAAATGATTGACTGCAACAAAACCATAAGTCATATCTAAAAACAAAGATGATGTGACTTACCAAACGAAAGTGCTGGCAGGTCGATAGACACACAAACATACACACAAAATTCAAGCTTTCGCAACAAACTGTTGCCTCATCAGGAAAGAGTACACTCGCGCGCGCGCGCACACACACACACACACACACACACACACACACACACACACACACACACACACACACCCACGGATGGATATGTGTGTGTGTGTGTGTGTGTGTGTGTGTGTGTGTGTGTGTGTGTGTGTGTGTGTGTGTGTATACCCGTCCTTTTTTCCCCCTAAGGTAAGTCTTTCCGCTCCCAGGATTGGAATGACTCCTTACCCTCTCACTTAAAACCCACATCCTTTCGTCTTTCCCTCTCCTTCCCTCTTTCCTGATGAGGCAACAGTTTGTTGTGAAAGCTTGAATTTTGTGTGTATGTTTGTGTTTGTTTGTGTGTCTATCGACCTGCCAGCACTTTCATTTGGTAAGTCACATCATCTTTGTTTTTAGATATATTTTTCCCACGTGGAATGTTTCCCTCTATTATATTAAAACCATAAGTCAGATTGACTGTCAGAATGTTTCTGCCCAGGATTTTGGTCGACTAACACTAGTGCTGTTTTCAGTAGAATGAAAAGTTGCCCCCTCCCCCCTCTCCCCCTTCACCCTCTTAGTTCAGAGCACTGTGAGGGAGGCTGCATGGATCACATTGCAGCAGTATAGCACAAAGATGGATAGGCCTACCATGTGTGTTGTTATCTGCCATCATATGTTAGGTGGCATACAAATGGTAATCGTGGAGGCTGGTTGGCTTGCAGTGGGGCGTGTGTCTGGGAATGGCAGTGTGGAGGGTATGTCACTGGAGCTGGGTGGCAGTGGCAATGGTGACTGGTTCAATAGAAGTAAAGGTGGCACCAAAATTGTGAGGATACCCTCACTGGAAATGTGGGATGTGAGGGGAGTGATATTGATGTCATATGGCAGCTTGACAGTCTTGCAGAAGTGCCATGTGATGGAACCATCTGGAGTCTAGTGATTGCCATGGTGACCTTCGATGAGGAGGTAGCTTTCCATGAGCTTGATGTAGAGGGCCTCAGGAAAGAAGTTGTGAACACCCAGTTACAACTTGAACGTGTTCAGTACAGCATCAATAACAGAAGAGTCGGGAAGTGTCAGCGAGGGGGTCAGTTGGCACATGCTGTAATCTAGTGAGGTGTCCTGTAGTGTCCACACAGGTTTGAACTGACTGATGGACATGGTTATATGTTTTACATTTAATAATATGTGGAATGTTTGATCATTTCTTCAGAGCACTCTGTGGGGCCTGAGCAGGAGGAAGTGTAAGACTGTCTGTGATGCATCATCTCTTAACATTATGGTGTCACAGTCTGTGAGTGCTTTGTGAACAAATACTTTAGGCACCAAGTGTGTGAGGGGTGATGGTATATGACAACATGCTATGTGGTTCTTGTCACACCTGACTGAATATGGTAGGTCTGGGGGTGAAGGTGATGGTTCTTCAAGCACTAAGTCTTCTGGGAGAGATAGCGTGTCCCTGTATAGAATTTCAGCCAGTGAGGCTTTGAGGTCATGTTTTTGAACTGTGCAAACTCCTAGGAAGTCTCACAGGAGAGCCTTGGTCCACAGTCCTCCATGGCACAGGGGTATTGCCTTTAACATGTGGTGCCACCGTTTGACCAGTCTTACTTTGGGGATAGTATACTGTGGTTCTAAAGTGCTTAATGCCTGTCACATTGCATAATTTGAGGAAGAGCACAGACTTTTGCTGTCCTGATGAGCATGGCCAACCATAGTGTGAGATTCAAATTTCAGTAAACACTTTGGTGGTAGATTCAGCTGTTATCTCTTTTAGGGGTGTTACTTCAACTCAACATGTTACCCAGTCAATTGCCAAGAGAAGATAGTGGTAGCCATCAGAGTCAGGTAGAGGGCCAACAAGGTCAATATGAGTGTGTTGAAAGAATCCTTTTGGGATCTTGAAATGGCCTACAGGTGGTTGCATGTGATGTGAGACTTTGCTCTTCTGACACTGAGTGCACATGAGGCCAAAGTTTACAGCCCTTCTTGATGTTAGGCCACATGAATCTGCCCATCACTAAGTGCATCATGGGGTGAATGTCAGGGTGTACTAAATTTGGGAGCTGTTTGAATATAGGATGGCAGAATTGTTGAGGTATGAGAGGGTGTGACTCATTTTGTGAAATGTTGCAGAATACAGCATGCGTCACCCCCCAGTACAGAACAAGATTCAATCCTTATGTTCGCAGATGGGTTGTGAATGAGGGCTTGTAACTGTTCATTGTGCTGTTTTGCGTCAGTGAACTGATCATAGTTGAGGGTACACAACAAGGTGCTGATGCATGAAAGATATTGGATAGCAAAAACAAATCAAAGGCATTATGGTCAGTGATCAAAATTGAAACATATACCACAGGTAGAGGCCATGATATTTCTGAAATGAAGATGAAGGATGAAATTATTGTAAATCCTGTTCAAATTTCTGAATTATTTAATGAATTCCTTATAAATGTAAACAAATGAAACATCATTGTAGATGATTACCCAGACAAGGTAAATTTCTTCAACAGTGAGCAATCTGAAGGTGAATTTTTCAGTACATTTACCAAAACTACTCTAAAAGATATAGAAAATGTGATACTATCACTAAAAAGCAAAACATCAGCAGGATGGGATGGGTTACCAACAAAAGTGTTAAAAACAGTCTCTAAAATAATTGCACCATCACTAACTACAATTGCTACTCAATCCCTTCAAGAAGGTTATTTTCCAGACATACTGAAGTATGCAGTAGTTAAGCTACTACTCAAAAATGGCACAAAAATATGGGAAACTATCACCCAGTCTCTCTTCTTCCATCACTATCAAAAATATTTGAAAAGGTAGTCACCATACAAATTCAAAATTTCATAGCAAAATTCAAAATGATCTCAAAAAGTCAGTACAGATTTCAAAAAAGGCAAAACCACAGTACCTGCTATAAATAATTTTGTTGATAAAATTAGCTCATCTCTAGACAACTCATTGCATGTCACAGGAATTTTTTGTGACCTGTCAAAGGCCTTGATAGTGTGACTCACTCCTTGCTACTCTGTAAACTGGAAAAAGTATGGAATTAGGGGCATGGTATTAGGATGGTTTAAGTCCTATCTAACCAACTGAAAACAAAAAGTAGTTGTACCATCAGAGAGAGGAACTTATACTTCAAGGTGGAAAAACCATTTCACATGGAGTACCCCAAGGTTCTGTCTTAGGTCCCGTTCTGTTTCCGTTTTACATAAATGATCTACCACTTAATACTGAGTGTTACTTAGTTTTATTTGCAGATGACACATCTGTAATCATTGAAAGTAACAGTATTGATAATATTCCACAAACGGTATTAAATACATTAGAAAAATTAGATACCTGGTTTCATTTAAATAGGTTAAAATTAAACAATGAAAAGACTCAGTTAATGCAGTTTAAAACAAAACAAGCAAAATTAAATGATATTCATGTCAGTCATGAAACCAGGATTTGCAGGAAGCGTGGCTGTGTGAAAGTCTTAGGAATGCAACTAGATAAAAATCTATCATGGGGATCAAATATATAATACCTTGCAAATAAATTAAATAGTCTAGCATTTGCAATGAGAAAATTGTACAATGCTACCAGTATGGGCATAAGAAAAGTAGTATATCACAGCTGCTTTGAGTCAGTAATAAGGTATGGAATTGTATTTTGGAGTAACTCAAACCATATGTGTCGAATACTAAAACTTCAGAAAACCATAATTAAAAATATGCATAATGTAGGGTGAAGAAAATCATGTTTCCCACTCCTAAAAATTTAAGTATATTAAGTGTTCTCTCACTATACACATATGAGCTGATTATCTTTGTACACAGTAACCCTGATTTATTTGTAGTAAATAATTTTCAACGTGATTACAACACCAGAAATCAAATTAATTTCATGCTGCCCATCCACCATTTAAATCTTTGTGCTCAAACTCCATACTATATGGGTATGAAAATTTATGACAAAGTGAAAGAAAGAGAACTGCTCAGCATGAATTTAGAAACACTGGAAAAATCCTTATACAAGAAACTAGTGCAGAAATGTTACTATTCAAGTAGAAGAATTCATAAGTGACAACCTGAAAATTTGAACAGGAGAGAGCAAGTATTTAAGACTGTTATTTTTAAAAGTTTGTTACTTTTGAAGAAAAATTATTAATTTCTTAATTAAGTAATTATTCAGTACCATATATTATCTTACAGGTATTACAAAGAAAATTGTGAACCAGGTTTTGTGTTTTGATGAGTCTCTTGTATATTAAGTCAATGGCTAGAAATTGTATGTTACGAGAAAAATAAACTTCAGTTCAATTCTATTCTATTCTATAATCTGGCAAACATTCTCCACACCTTTGAGGTGGCAGACACACATTGTAAGCTGGGCAGCATAGACTAAATGCCAAAACTGTTAGGGGCATTTATCCTCAGATGGATTTCAAATAGATTCAACAAGTAGATGATGACTGGTGTACATAATCAGTGGACATCCTTCTACGTCCTTTCTGAAGTAGCATACTGCTTTGTAAAGTGCCAGTAACTCCCTGTCATATGCGGTCCACTTGCCTTGTGACAATGTTAGCTCGTGTTAGAAGAAGCAGAGTGTATGCTGCAAAGGTTCATGTCCCCCACCCCCCTCCTTGTTGTAGCACAGCTCCAATAGCGGTTTCACTCATGTCTACTGTTATGAATAGCTGTGCATCAGGGAGGGGATCTGCAGAGATGATAGCCTAGGTAAGGTAGCCCACAATGCTTTCAAGAGTGGATAGCATCTTGCTCATCCATGTGAGTTAGTTTTTCCTGGTAGTATTCACACTGGTTAGAGCTTGTGTTAGCAACACTTGCAGGTAGGCTGTATGTAGAAGATGTCTTCTGTAGAAATTTATCATGCATAAGAACCAGCATAGTTACTGTTAGTTCTGTGGTGGAGGCAGTTATTGAATAGTCTGTGTATGTTGTGGTGTGGGACTGATGCTCAATGAATTGATAATCTGTTCAACAAAGGCAACTTCTTTGAGTCAAAGTTGACATTTGCCATTGTTGATTGTGATGCTGTTGTGAGAGAAGGTGTTTAATATATTTTTTTGTGGTATTCAAAAAATTTAAAACCTCTCTCACACCAGCCTGATTTAGCTTCACTGATCAGGATAGTAAAAACATGCGTATGTTAAGGGAATTTTCATTCACAAAGCAGGCTTATCACATTCACACAGTTCAATACTGTTCTATCCTGATTAAATTGAGCTTAACTTAAATTCCATAAGGCAGTGAAGCAATTTCGAAGTCTCGGTGCGGCGAAAATTGTCAGTCGATCTCCTGAAAACATTTGTAATAATTATTAACTTTTGGTGATCACATGGGGAAGACTGGAGATCTGCTGGTAAGACCATGTTAGCCTATTTATTTGAATTAACTGGATATCTTGAGCATACAAAATGGCAGGTTCATCCAGTGTAAATCAGACGTTCCCCACTGATCCTGTGCAACACAGCGTAGTAAGCAGACACTGTCAATAATAATCAGTTAAATAATACATGAACACACTTACTTTAGTTTAGTTCATGTATTAAATTCCTTCCCATACAGAATCTCATCAAGACGGCGACTAGCTCAACAATACATGCATATACATCCTCCTTCTTTCACGGCTAATCGGCAAGCATTGCCTTATTCTTTTCATAAGAGAAAACAGATAGCAGAGAAGCTATTCCATGGAGTAAATGGATGCTACAAGGAATAATAGGGCTTGAAACTACTTTGCATTGATAATCATCGTATATTAAAGTTTAGGAATCGGTAAGATAAGAAGAGATATTTCGAGATATGTACTGAGTTATATAATTTATAAAATTTCTGAAAATATCGTGGAGAGACCACTGCAAGAGACATTACAGGTGTCAAAAACTTGTCTGAGGTGGTTAATGTGAGATTCCTTGCCTGGAAAGAAAATTAAAATGTCAGCAAGATAAGTGTAACAGAATGGGAATTTATAGAGTAAATGATCGCTGAAGCATTGCCATGTTTATGCCATGTTTCAAAATCAGTACTGCATCAGTGTAAATCTGAGCAAACCATAAATCATAATAATGGCTGTTTTGTGAATGTCATATAGGTATTTCTAAGTATGTCATCTTACAGTCAATAACACTAAAAACAGAGGAATTCACCAAATAGTTGATGAAGTTCTGACCATTTGGTACTGGATAGCTGTCCATGATGATACAAGCATAGAGGATTCTATAATCACTACACAGCCTGAGAGATCCACTTTTTTGGGGACCAATTTTATGGAAGAAGCCCAGGAACTGTTGGAGGAGCAAACATCCGTGCTTGCCCATTGCCGCTTTGGCAGCTCTAAGTAGGTCAAACAGTAGCCAACATAGTCTGTGGCATACCAGGGGCCAGTTTTTGTGATGATCTTATGGACTGGCCATTCTTAATGGCACACTGCCTGAATTGTTCTGGTGGAAGGTGCATCAAGTCTCAGCACAGGTTGGGAAAGTGAGCAGTGTAGTACTGACCTTTATTGGAGTAGCTGGAAGCAGTGTTGTGAGCTTTTCCTTGGGTGGCAGTAGAGATGTCGGGTCAGGATAGTCTAGTGATGTTATTGAGTTGAAGGTGATGGATGGAGGTAGTTCACATAGACAGTTGAGAATCTTGTCATGTTGCATTGAGTTCCCTTTTTCCTCTTGGATCTTGTATCTGATGATGTAGCTGTCATGTTTTAAGTGAAAGTTCATTTCAGGTGTGTAAGATGGAGTTGTTGGATGTGCTGAAAATGGTCGATGGTATGGAGGCATTTCTGGAGTAGCTGATGATCATTGGTTACATTTGTAAGTGGCAGTGGTAATGGCATGGGATGAGTTGTGCCATTGTGCTGGGCTACTGAAGGTGTGTGGTCAAGTACACCAGAACAGAAGCAGCCACTGGTTGTGTGAGTTAGTACACAATTAGACAAGTCAGGTGAAAGTGTCAGAGAAAGTCTGCACCGATAACTGGTTCTGCTACATCTGTAGTCCAAGTGAAATCTCCATTGAGAACAAGGAATAACATGCAGACTTGTGAGCAGTAGATATGGATTGTCAAGTCATTTGCTACATGGAGATGAATAGTTGTGTGGGATGTTGTTCAGCTTGGTGAGGCAGGTGGTGAAGTTCTGACCTCTGAGCCCGCGTCAATGAGGTATAGCCGGCCATTGATGTGGTCACATACAAAAAGTCTATTATCGTGAAAGAGACAGATGGTTGTGATCCATTGTTGTCATTGTGGCATTTGATGTGACTTAAATATCCTGCACAGTCTGATGCACCTCCAACAGCCATGCATGTTATTTGGAAAATTGCTTGAAGGATGGCAGTTGTGGGCAGTTGCGATCCATTGCATGATACCAGTAAACATGAGTCTGTGTAGGTGCAGTGTGGCTGGTTGCATGTTACACAGGAATAGGAGATGGGCTTGGCCATTTTCTGCACATGTGCAGGCCTGGTACAGATGGTGGGGAAGAGGGGGGGGGGGTTGTTGATGATGCCTGGATATCATCACTCTGGCCAGGCACGGTGACATCATTGTTGGTAAAAATCATGCAGGATCGGCTTGGTACATTGTTGCCAGGCCATCACTTGTACTGTCATTGAGGTTGTGAGTCTTGCCCACCATCATTGTTATCAACATTACTAACATGCAGTCTGTGTTGTATGATCAGCGGTTTGAAAGAGTACATCCAAATGTTCATGCTGATGGATGACCATGGCTAGTTGGACTTGTGGTGGGAATTTCACAACCCACATGGTCCATAACATATGGCTGTGCATTAGATGAAAATTGATCTGTGTGTGGGGGAATCATCATAACTGTAATGGAGTCTTGTCACTTAAAATTTTGTCATAAATGACATGATGGATTCATTCCTCTGGGGGAAACGGTGAGGTGGCGAAGTAATGCTGCTCTCACAGTCTCATACTTGTTATGTGCTGGTATCAGTTATTATATCGTCATAGTTGGAGCCAATAATGTATATAAAAACGATCTCCACAGTGCAACATGAAACCTTAAGGCAATACTAAATTCAACAGAAGAGAAATCAGTTTTTGTAGTCGGAATTCCACATAGGCATGACCTTTTGGTATGGTCATGTGTGAACGTGGAAATCATAAAAGCAAACAGGCAATACTCAATGATTTGCAGGGCCTACCAAAATGCATATTTTATAAGTATGGATTCCTTGCAAAGAGACTGTTACATGAGACATGGCATGCACCTTAATAACAGAGGCAAGAAGATTCTGTGCCAAAACATCAGCATGATACTGAAAGCATCTGACAACCAAGAAGTAATTGCTGCTCTTCCAGTTCCTTGCTTGACGCAAGCAGAGCCTGAAGAAATGGTTACTTCTATTGCAGCAGTAGAGGTGGAAGCAGCAATTGTACCTACACACATAACAAACACTGCAGCAGCAGTACCTACCACATTTCATCTACAGGATTCAACAGCAGTAGAAGATGAAGCAACATCCAAATCTCCACTGTCACCAGTTGCCACAACAATGCCTACAGCAGCAGCAGCAGCAGTACCTATCACACTTCATCAGCAAGATTCAACAGCAGCAGAAGAAGAAGCAACAACCTTATCTCTTCAGTCACCAGATGCCACAACAGTGCTTCCACACACCATAACAGCAGTTCCATCAGTTCCTGTAGTAGCAGCCTCATCTACAATATCACCACAAGGAGGGAAGAGTAGGCATACGGCAGTAGGTGTGCTACCACTCCAAGTGAACAATTTTTTAGTAAAAGGCAACAAGAGGCAGAAATCCAAAAGATAAGCCTTGTAAAAGGTTTGAAAACCAATCACCATAGTGTTCAGTGCATAAGCAATAAGAGCATGGATCTTAAAATATGTTATCTTAAAATTCAAGGACTGAAAGATAAAGAACTTATCATAAACGAGTTTGGTCTTGATAACCAGTTTCATATTTTTTGTCTGAGTGAACACTGGGCTAATGAGAATGAACTTGCAGTTACCAAATTTGACAATTTTAGTATAGTAAATAGCTACTGTAGGAAAGAGCACATTAGAGGTGGTGTGGCAATTTATTCCAACCAGTCACTCAATTGTACAATAACCAAACTAGACCTAAATTCCTTGTGTGATGAACAGCACTTTGAAGTTACGGGTATAATCATTAATAGTCATAAGCAAATAGTAGTATCCATGTACAGATCACCAAAGGGAAACATTAACATATTTTTAGAAAAAATGGACATGCTATTGAGTGAATTAAGTAATATTAAATGGCTACACTATGATATTGCAATAGGAGGTGATTTGAATGCTGATTTTGATGTTACTAAATGTAAGGGTAGTGTTGCAGATCTGGAAAACTTACTAAGACAATACAATTTACATCATGTCAATAACAGGCCCACAAGAAACAAAGCATGTTTAGATAACATCTTTGTAAACTTCAAGACGACTGAAAACACCTTCGAAGTTGCAGTGTTCCCATTCTCCGAGCATGACTCCGTATCTGTAAATTATGCAAGTAAAATTCCCCTCAATAGGAGAAATGCAAACAGACCTGTCCCAAAAGTTGTGATTACCAGACCCGTAACTGAGGATAAAATTAACACATTTCGTAATTCCCTTGCTGACAGAGACTGGATTGGCCATTGTAGTGTCGATGGACATTACACATCAAGTAAAGACCTGCCAGCCAAAATAATATTTGATAGATTTTTTAATGCATTCTTGACCCTACTTAACCATAGTATTCCCATAAAGAAAATCAAAATAATGGACAGCAGCCACAAATCCAGATCTCAAAACAGACAAAATATATGGTACACTAAACAGCTGACAGATTTAAAGAAACAAGTTTTGTTACTGTACAACATATACAATAGTGTGAAGTCTGACTATGCCAAATCAGCCTATGTGGAATGCAGGAATGAATACAAAAAAGCCATCCTGCAAGCCAAAAAAACCTACAATGCCAACAGCATACATAATTCCACCAATAAATGCAAAACTGCTTGGAAAGTAATTAACAATGCTGCCACAGATACTAAAAAAGACAAAATTAATATCCCCCCTCAAACAGTGAATGAGTTTCTTATTAATTCAGTGAAAGAAATAGGAGACGCAATTATCAAACCAGACATTAGTCCATCAGAGTTACTCTCCCAAAATTGGGGTAGACAGTCACTAAATACAAGCATGCTAACCTTCTCCGAAGTATCGCCTAGATTTGTACAAGGGGTCATAAAACAACTGAAATCATCTGATAGCTTAGATATACAGGGTGAGTCACCTAACATTACCGCTGGATATATTTCGTAAACCACATCAAATACTGACGAACTGATTCCACAGACCGAACGTGAGGAGAGGGGGTAGTGTAAATGTTTAATACAAACCATACAAAAATGCACGGAAGTATGTTTTTTAACACAAACCTACGTTTTATTAAATGGAACCCCGTTAGTTTCGTTAGCACATCTGAACACATAAACAAATACGTAATCAGTGCCGTTTGTTGCATTGTAAAATGTTAATTACATCTGGAGATATTGTAACCTAAAGTTGACGCTTGAGTACCACTCCTCCGCTGTTCGATAGTGTGTATCAGAGAGCACCGAATTACATGGGGATCCAAAGGGAATGGTGATGGACCTTAGGTACAGAAGAGACTGGAACAGCACATTACGTCCACATGCTAACACCTTTTTATTGGTCTTTCTCACTGATGCACATGTACATTACCATGAGGGGTGAGGTACACGTACACACGTGGTTTCCGTTTCCAATTATGGAGTGGAATAGAGTGTGTCCCGACATGTCAGGCCAATAGATGTTCAATATGGTGGCCATCATTTGCTGCACACAATTGCAATCTCTGGCGTAATGAATGTCGTACACACCGCAGTACATCTGGTGTAATGTCGCCGCAGGCTGCCACAATACGTTGTTTCATATCCTCTGGGGTTGTAGGCACATCACAGTACACATTCTCCTTTAACGTACCCCACAGAAAGAAGTCCAGAGGCGTAAGATCAGGAGAACGGGCTGGCCAATTTATGCGTCCTCCACGTCCTATGAAACGCCCGTCAAACATCCTGTCAAGGGTCAGCCTAGTGTTAATTGCGGAATCTGCAGGTGCACCACCATGCTGATACCACACACATCAACGCGTTTCCAGTGGGACATTTTTTTCCAGTGGGACATTTTCGAGCAACATTGGCAGATCATTCTGTAGAAACGCGATGTATGTTGCAGTGCTCTCCGATACACACGATTGAACAGAGGAGGAGTGGTACTCAAGCGTCAACTTTAGGTTACAATATCTCCAAATGTAATTAACATTTTACAATGCAACAAACAGCACTGATTATGTATTTGTTTATATGTTCAGATGTGCTAACAAAACTAACGGGGTTCCATTTAAAAAAACGTAGGTTTGTGTTAAAAAACATACTTCCGTGCATTTTTGTATGGTTTGTATTAAACAATTACACTAGCCCCTCTCCTCACATTCGGTCTGTGGAATCAGTTCGTCAGTATTTGATGTGGTTTACGAAATATATCCAGCGGTAACATTAGGTGATTCACCCTGTATATGGCATATCATGCAATCTGCGAAAAAAAGTGTGTGACTGCATTCTGTACCCTTTAACCTATTGCACAAACAAGTGCTTACTTGAGGGATATTTTCCTGATGAGTTAAAACTGTCTAGGATTGCCAGCCGGTGTGGCCGTGCGGTTCTAAGCGCTTCAGTTTGGAACCGCGTGACCGCTACAGTCGCAGGTTCGAGTCCTGCCTCGGGCATGGATGTGTGTGATGTCCTTAGGTTAGTTAGGTTTAAGTAGTTCTAAGTTCTAGGTGACTGATGACCTCAGTAGTTAAGTCCCATAGTTCTCAGAGCCATTTGAACCATTTTTTTTGTCTAGGATTGTCCCAGTATACAAAAAGGGAGATAAAGACTCTCCATCTAGTTACAGGCCTATTTCAATAGTACCCGCATTCTCCAAGGTAATAGAATGCATCATGTACCAACAATTGTCATCTCACTTTGAGAATATAGGAATAATTAATGCTACACGATATGGGCTTAGGAAGAATCTGTCGACCATTGATGCAATCAACACAGTAGTCAGTTACATCCTCAAAGTTTTTGAGAACAAAGGCTTTGCTCAGGTCTCGTTCTGTGACCTAAGCAAGACCTTCGACTGTGTTGAGCACACGCCACTACTAGAGAAACTAGAATTCTACAGCATCAAAGGAAACAGTCTCAGACTATTAAAATCTTATCTCAACAACCATAAACAGGTAGTTTGTGTTGGTAAGGAAATGTCAAACATAGAAAATGTTAAAGTAGGTGTGCCTCAGGGATCTGTACTGAGCCCCTTCCTGTTTCTGATAATGATCAATGACCTCCCCTCATTTATTAGGTCCACCACTGTATCGTATGCAGCTGATACGACTTTTCTTCGCAGCAGTAACAATATTAATTATCTTAAAACCTTTGCTGAAAATACACTCACTCACGCAGCATATTGGTTCAGAGCAAGTGGTTTCCTGCTAAATGAAAATAAAACTCAGCAGATAATCTTCACTCTAAGAGACAATCCACTATCTGATGACCCCATTTCTGTTAAATTCCTGGGAGTTTATTTAGACAAAAAGTTATCCTGGGGCCAACATGTAAACTATATTAGTAGTGAGCTATCTAGAGTAATTTATTTATTAAGACAACTTAGAAATTGTGTACCTGAAACATAGATCAGATCATCTTATTTTGCATTTTTCCAAAGTATAATATCCTAGGCATTATCTTGTGGGGTAACTGTAGTCATATACAAGACATCCTATTATTGCAGAAGAAAGCCATTAGGATAATTACAAATTCTTCACATAAGGCTCACTGCAAACCCTTATTTACTAAACAAAAAATTATGACAGTAATAAACCTCTATATATACAATGTCTTAATCTTTACGAAGAAGAACCTACAAGATGTGAAACGTAGAGAAAATGTACATTGTTACAACACAAGAAGCATCAAACACACATACATGCCTTACCACAGATAGTCAAAATCAATAAATAGCTATGAAGTCACAGGGCACAAACTATTTAATAAGCTGCCACATGATATACAGGATCTTCCTGAACATACATTCAAAGAAAGACTGCATGAATGGTTTATTGCCCACCCATTCTATGATATCAATGAATTCTTCAACTGTAAAATGCAGTAATCCAACAGATGACCCAGTGTACATTTATTGTAATATAAGCTAAAATATTTCAGTAGTCAATACCTTATCACACTGTATTATAAATTGTAACTTCATTTGACATTGTCAATTGCTGTAATGGCCTAAAGACAATAAAATCTTTATTATTATTATTATTTTTATGTCTGCATGTTCCCTCAAGTGGTTTAATAAAATAACAAGTTTGGTGCCATCACTGATCATGTCACTTTATGTGAAAATGCTATCCACAATGGTGAATCATAATATTGGATGGTCTGGCCAGAATGGTGGTAGTCTGAGAATTGTCCTGCAGCCATTAGGTTTTCAAGACAATGTTTGTTTCAGAATTATGGTTAAGCAAGTATTGTTCATGTACAACATGGCATGATGCAAGGTGGATGATGTGAGTGGCAATGCAGCCAGCTGCATTATGTTTTGAGCAGTCAGATTCATGCACAGTGTGGTTGATGTCCCTTAGAAAGTGAGTAGATTTAAATTCAATTGGTTGGGTTGCTGTGTCTCAGATGTAGCCCACTTTGCAAAAGGAACAGGGTATCAAGTGTGATCACAAAGTATATTGTTTGTTACATTCCATTGTTCAGCAGGGTTGACACTAATGTCAAGTATCATTGTCACTTTTTATCATATGGCTGCATCTGTCATATCATCCTTAGTGTCTGACATCATGGCATAAAAAATGCTGAAACTGCATGCAAACATGGTAGTCAGAGATCACAAATGTGTTTCTATAGTGCACAGGCAATGATGGAGTGAATAATCACACAACCGGGATACATTGTAGAGCACTTTTATTATAGCACAGAGCATACACAAGACAAGTGACTGAAGCCGTAAGCCTCACTGACTGTCAGAGAGTTCTGGTTGACTGTCAGTGATGCTGTTTGCCAGTGTAGTGTTCCTGCATGATACTCAAGAAATTTTTTTATATATTAGTTTAGAAATCAAATGAATCAAGTGATGGGGCTTCAGAGTGGTCTGAGACACTGGGGGAATTCAAAATGTCCCTGTGAAGTCTTGGTAACAGGGCTGTAAGGTAAGGTACTGGCTACCACATGCTGAATGGTATCCATGGGATGTTAAAGAATAAGCTACCACACTTTCATTTGCTAATGTTTTTTGTGTTCTTTTTTACCTCATAAATGAACTGTAACACTGTCAGCTGGAATTCCACTTCTTATTCATTGTATAACTGTCAAAGGACAGAATTATTCCGCTCTGGCTTGTGCTTCAAGATGCTAATTACCTCAAGTTCAGCTGAATCTGGTTCCCTTTTTTCTCATGTCGAGTAATGCTGGTTTTTTAAAGGTTTCATCTTATTCTTCCCTGAGTGTTTTGGTTGTAGTGGGATGATGTATTTCTTCACTGTAAAAATGTTCAGTAAGTGGTAGATGACTAGTGTGATACTAATTTGTTTTGTTTTATTCAAAAATATACCGGTAATAACCTACTGCACAACCACTTTATGTTTTCTGTTTGAAAAACATTACATAAATTTTATTTCATGTTAATCTGAATGTTTCTTTCAGAGAAATGGCCACCAGTTATACATTTACAGATCTTTACCACATTTACAGATCTTTATCAGGTCACAAATTTTTTCAAACCAAGTGCTAGTCTGGATCAGGTGACAGAGGATTTAGGTTCACTCTGTAAAGGATTTACCAGGGAAGACACTGTGGTTATTGTGGGAGGGCCAGGGAACGGCATCGACAGAGATCCTGGGTACAGTATAGAGTGTGACCTGGTAAAGATTGCGTCAGCATTGAGACACACCAATGTTGAATTTGTATCTGTCCTGAAACACCATGACCGGCCTCATTTGAACTCTTCTGTTGGGAGAGTTAATTTGGAGTTGGAGTGGCTGCTTGGGTCAGGTGCGGGGGCTCATATTGGTGTGGTTCCTGTTGATTCTCTCAGTAGGTGGGACTATACCAGGCACGGCCTACATCTCAACAGGAAAGGGAAGGGGAAACTGGCTGGGGTAATAGCAGGAAATTTAAAGGGGGGAGGCACTGCCATGAATGGTAAAATACCAGTGGTTACAGGTGTTGGAGCAGCACCTTTTTTAGGATAGGTAAGACAGAAAGACGTCAAGTTCTACGAGAGGTCAGGATTGAATCAAATCTTCAGTTTAGGAAAGAAATTAAACAGCACAATTCTAGCACATTGGATCACCAATCACAGCTGTCAATTATAAATTTTCACCAATCACCAGAAATTTTATCTTCACCAAGTTGTATCTCAGTTAGTTGACATAATCTGCCTCTCTGAACACCATGTGACCACTGGTATAGGAACTAGGCCTAAGCACAATGAGAAACTCAGACAGGAGAGTACTGCAAATGTTAGAATAAGGAATGGTTCTCATAAAAGTATAATTAAAAATAATGTAAGTATATTTCATCAAAATATTGGGAGTTTAAAGAATAAAATAGATGAGCTTCTGGTTTGTTTAGAAGATTTAGAAGCTGAGGATGAAATAGATATACTATGCCTGTCTGAGCATCACCTTGTTACTGATATGGATAAGGTAAATGTAAGTGGATATAAGCTCTCTGCACATGTAATGAGAGAAAATATAGAGAAAGGAGGAGTTGCCATATATGTCAAAAGTTGTCATTGTGCAAAAAGTATAGAAACAAAAAAGTTTTGTGTAGAGAAACATATAGAAGCATGTGCCTGTGAGCTTAAATTAAATAAAGGCACATTTATAATTGTAACTGTATATAGGTCCCCATCAGGAAATTTTCATCTATTTCTGAAAAATTTGGACTCCTTGTTGTGCTATCTGTCAGACACGGGGAAGCAAATTATTATTTGTGGGGACTTCAATGTAGACTCTCTGAAAGAGGGTAATAGGAAAAATGACCTTGAAGTATTACTCAGTTCTTTCAATTTAACACCTGTTATTGATTTTCCTACTCGGGTGGTAAAGGATAGCAGCTCACTGATAGGTAACTTCTTTATAGACCAAGATAAGTTTAACCAGATAAATGCTCAGCCTGTTGAGAATGGTCTTTCTGATCATGGTGCACAGCTAGTTACAATATATGACATAGCTCCGTTCACCAATACTAAACAGTCCTCCAAAGTAGTACGTTCAGTCAACGATTTAACAATTGCAAATTTCAGGGAAAGCCTACAGCAGTTAGACTGGGATGAGGTGTACCGTGAACCTGATGCCAATTTAAAATATAATTTATTTCATGACATTTTTATAAATGCATTTGAAAACTGCTTCCCCAAGAAAATAGTTAAATATACTCATAAGAAACCTTGTAACAAACCATGGCTTACTAAGGGTATAAAAATGTCTTGTAACCGGAAAAGGGAAATGTATCTGACAGCAAGAAAGAGTAGTGACCCAGAAACTATCAAACATTATAAAAACTACTGTGTTATATTAAGAAAAGTTATTAAAAAATCCAGAAGTATGTGTACATGTCTGAAATCAGCAACTCTGATAATAAAATTAAAACAATTTGGAATATTATTAAAAGAAAAACAAGTCAACCAAGAGCACAGGAAGACAGTATTACCATCAAATTGAATGAAAACTTTACGAACAAAAAGTCAGAAGTTGAAAATATTTTTAATAATCATTTTCTAAATGTTGTGGATATAGTAGGATCGAGGTGTTCATTAGAAGATGCTAGGCTGTTAATGGAAGAGGCCATACCTATGCAATTTGATACAATTGAAATCTCACCCACTTCTCCCTCTGAAATTAGGAAAATAATAAACTTGCTTAAAAGCAAAAACTCACATGGAATTGATGGCATTTCCAGCAAAATACTAAAAGTTTGTTCTCAACAGATAAGTAAGATTCTGAGTCACCTGTGTAATAGCTCTCTGGAACAGGGCATTTTCCCTGATAGACTGAAATATGCTATTGTTATACCTTTGCATAAAAAGGGGGATAGATCTGATGTCAACAATTACCATCCAATCTCCCTTCTAACAGCTTTATCCAAAATTTTTGAGAAAGTAATGTATTCAAGAGTAGATTCACATATCTGTAAAAATGAAGTACTAACAAAATGTCAGTTTGGTTTCCAGAAAGGTTTTTCAACAGAAAATGCAATATATGCTTTCACCAATCAAATTTTGAATGATCTGAATAACCGAACACCACCCATTTGGATTTTTTGTGACCTCTCAAAGGCTTTTGATTGTGTAAATCATGAAATTCTTCTAGACAAGCTCAAGTATTGTGGCATGGGTGGGACAGTGCACAGATTGTTTAATTTGTACCTAACTGGAAGAGTGCAGAAAGTTGAAATAAGCAGTTCTCATAATATGCAAAGATTAGCACATTCCTCAAACTGGGGAACTATCAAGAATGGGGTTCCACAAGGGTCAGTCTTGGGTCCTTTGTTGTTCTTAATATATATTAATGACTTGCCATTCTAAATTCATGAAGAGGCAAAGTTAGTTCTCTTTGCTGATGATACAAGTATAGAAATCAAACGTGACAAACAAGAATTAACTGATGAAATTGTCAATACTGTCTTTCAGAAAATTACTAACTGGTTCCTTGTAAATGGACTCTCACTGAATTTTGATAAGACACAGTACATACAGTTCCGTACAGTGAATGGTATGACGCCATTAATAAATATAGACCTTAATCAGAAGCATATAGCTAAGGTAGAATATTCCAAATTTTTAGGTGTGTCCATTGATGAGAGATTAAATTGGAAGAAACACATTGATGATCTGCTGAAATGCTTGAGTTCAGCTACTTATGCAATAACGGTCATTGCAAATTTTGGTGATAAACATCTTAGTAAATTAGCTTACTACGCCTACTTTCACTCATTGCTTTCATATGGCATCACATTTTGGGGTAATTCATCACTGAGGGATAAAGTATTTATTGCACAAAAGCGTGTAATCAGAATAATAGCTGGAGTCCACCCAAGATCATCCTGCAGACATTTATTTAAGGATCTAGGGGTATTCACAGTAGCTTCTCAGTATATATACTCTCTTATGAAATTTGTTATTAACAACCAAACCCAATTCAAAAGCAATAGCAGTGTGCATAACTTCAATACCAGGAGAAAGGATGATCTTCACTATTCAAGATTAAATCTAACTTTGGCACAGAAAGGGGTGAATTATACTGCCACTAAAGTCTTTGGTCACTTACCAAATAGTATCAAAAGTCTGACAGATAACCAACAAGTATTTAAGAAGAAATTAAAAGAATTTCTGAATGACAACTCTTTCTACTCCAAAGAGGAATTTTTAGATATAAATTAAGAAAAAAAACAAAAAAATTATAAAAAGAAAAATAAAAAATAAAAAAAATAAAAAAACACAAAAAAATAAAAAAGTTGTTATATTAACTTAAGTATGTTGTTAAATTAACTTAATTATGTCATGTATTGGAAAATTTGACTCGTTCCACATCATTACGAAATATCGTATTCATGATCCATGGAACTAGTATTAATCTAATCTAATCTAATCTAATCTTAGAGATGTGTCATTTTTTCTTTGATTTTCACCAATCTCTTCACAAGCATTAGTTAATTATTTGAATACCTGTATCCAAGTGCTTCTTCTAATGATTCTAGCCTTCCAAAAATCTTGAGTCTGTCCCATAAAATGAACTGATCATGTACTAATGTAATTAGTACTTCCATGTGTACCTCCATGGTGATAAAACAGGTAAGAACAAGTTTCATTTCACATGAATGACTACACAAAGCAGAGAACACTAGAACAACAGACATCAATACCACCAGAAGTGAACCACAACAAGTCCTCACAGCCACCTCTCCATTGATCAGTTTGATATGTTGTCACTGACAGTCAGCTGGGACAGTTGTGGCTGTCAGCTTCCCAGAGCAACAGCATGGCAACTGTGTGCCAGTTATCTGGTGCTGAGTAACTGTGAAATGTCTCGTATAATGTACCTCCCAACAACTGTATACTGTGCCATTTAAACAGCAGCCAGACAAGAGTAAAATGATGCTAAAACCGTTATGCGGGTTTACCCTCTGAGAAAACATATCTGATAACTATGACAAACTGTCAAGCTGTTGAAATACCATTTTCTTATCTGTGATAATGAATACAATATCAGTGGCAGTAATTTCCTGTCTTGCTCAGTTGTGGTAAAGCTCCAGCACACAGGAAAAAATGTGAACATGTTTACATGTTCTTTTGAAAACAGTAGACTTTAAAAGGTGAAAACTAAGCACAGTATCAAATTCAGCGCGAAATTTAGAAGCTGCTGAAAATTTCTGGATTTGATGACTCACTGCATTCATTGTGTCCACAAAGTGTGAGCTCAGAATTAAAAGAGTACATAAAGAGATTTGCAAATCCAATATTTGTGTCTTTCAGTCGATTGCCCATAAGCACTATCCAGCTGTTGTCCAATATCTTGCTTTTCTAAAGTATTGTACTATAGCTGTGCAGTCATATGTGATCTGGACTGCTCATTTTTTTTTTATCTTGTATGATAAATGTCTGAGATCATCAATAGCTCTTAGCATCCAAATCATTTCACACCCAGCATACTCTTTTGCAGACAACAAACACAGAAACTGTATAATTTATTTATGATAGCGCAATCACATATCCAATCTACTTTCTCATATATGTCATATTTGAAAATTCTTAAAATTTCTTCACATTTGTTTTCCTTAACTAACTTGATTTCTGGCCCAATTCTCTTTAAATCTTTGATACAGAGCTTATTTCAGTAGACATGGAAAACAAACCAGTTTCCCTAAATCTCTGCATTGAAATATTACACGTATTGACTTCTTATTGTAGTCTCTGCACACTTGTGAACTCTCATCTTCAGACTCACAACTGTATATTGAACACTCTTGTGTGACAAACAGAAAAAGCTGGTTACAGTACTGGTAAATGAAACAAACAAGAGAAAACTCTTGCTTGTTGTTGCTGACTGGACTCTGCTCACAGGGATTATTGAAACAACAGATACAGGTTACTGAATAGTGTAGCTATGAATTATATTCAAACTCTGCTATTTATGTGTCATGTTGTCAGAATGACTGAGGAGGAAGAGGAACCATGCTCTGATGAGTTTCAACAGCAAGAGGGGAAGCAGAGGCTCAAGCAGATATATACCAGAGTGTTGCCCCAATGCTCAGACTAGGAGACATATGCTACTCCCATTCTCTTCTTCACCCCACACTGTCAAACTCCACAGCTGCACTGTGTCTTCAGGGTGCAGAACTGGATTTTGTGCATTGGTCAAGCTGAGGTGTAAGAGCTGACTGTCAGTTTCAAACATGACTGTAGATGTCATTGGGCAGGTTCATATATATTATTAAATAATTATCTGTCAGAGAGGGAGGAGAATGGATGATTTTAAATTTAAGATCATGTACAGAAAGATCTTACTGAGAATTATAAATAATTCAGGAATAAAGGAAATGACTCACTGAAAGGCAGGGGTGCTGCATCGTCAGTAGCTACACAAATAAAAGGTACAGAGATTCACCAGCTTTCAGAATAGACTTCTTTTTTCACACTTGTAGGAAAAACATGCACACAAATACACACACACTCTCTCACATGCACATGCCCGTCTCCCTACATTGTGCTCAGTCGACTGTCAACTCTTTCCTTTTTCCAGTAAGGTGCGGTAATGGGGTGATGTGGGGGGAGGGGGGGGGGGATGGAAGGAGGAAGGAGGCAGGGAGGAGGTTGGGGGGAAGTGTCTAGTGGCTTGTGAGAGAGTGGGGGGCCATCTTTGGGCTATCTAGGGGTGTAGGTGAAGGCGCAGATGGTAGACGGCTGGACAGGTGATTTAAAAGACTAGAGCATGAGCACACAACCCCTAGCTGATGTGTGGACACAAACTGGGTAGGGATAATAGGGCAGGGGATATGTGTGTACACATACACACACGCGCACGCACGCACACACACACACACACACACACACACACACACACACACACACACACACACACACACACAATATTGGGTAGAGGGTGGGGAGGAGGGGTGGAGGCAATGCATTACCTTAGGCCATGAATGTTATGGGAGTGAATGATGTACTGTAAGGATATCTCCCATCTGCACAGCTCAGAAAAGCTGGTGGTGGTGGGGGATCCAGATAGCATGGGTTGTGAAGCAGCCATTGAAACTGTATGCTGTGCTACTGGGTGACCCACCTTGTTTTTGGCAATGGTTTGGTAGTGGCCATTCATTCTAGTTGACAGCTGGTTGGTTGTCATACCAATGTAGAACGCTGTGCAGTGGTTGCAGCAGACCTGGTATATAACATGGTTGCTTTCAGAGGTGGCCCAGCCTCTAATGGGGTAGGATAAGCCTGTGACCAGACTGGAGTATGTGATGCCAGGTGGGTTTATTGGGCAGGTCTTGCATCTGGGTCTTACACAGGAGCATTATCCCCATCACAGGGGATGGGAGAGAGAGTGGCAAAGGGTTGCACTAGGATGTTGTGGAGGGTGGATGAATGGTGGAATACCACTTTGGGAGGGGTTGGAAGTATCTTGGGTAGGATTTTCCTCATTTCAGGGCATGATGAAAGATACCACAAGAATTCAAAAATCTTAGCAGTAACCCACCTGCTTTCAAATCAGAACTGAAGAGTTTCATCATGAGTCACTCCTCCTATTCTGTCCAGGAGCTCCTTGTAAAATTAAGCTGATTCTTGTTTTATATTGTTGATTGCATTTACTTAAACTTATGGCAAGACTTTTTTTGGGTTCATAAACATGTTATTTTTATCTGTTATTACTTTTATGTTGTAATTTAATGTACTCACACGTTCCATGACCTTGGAGATTTGCCCCTCAGTTTGGTTCTATGGAACTTCATGTGTAAATAAAAATAAATCAAAGCCCTGATAAAGGATGTGGTTCAGTGGTTCATTTGTTTCATTCCAGGGTTGTATTAGGTGACAAAGGAAGTGCTTCTTTGTGGCTGGTTTTTGGAATAGACCTAAGGATAAGTTGTGTGTGAGGATATAGCGTGAGAAATCTATTTGCAAATTAGGTCTGGAGGATATTGCCTGCAGATGTGTCTACCATGGGTGGCCAGGTTGTATGGGAGGGATTTTTTGGTGTCTAAGGGGTGGCAGCTGTCAAAGTGTAGGTACTGTTGGTGATTGTGGGTTTGATGTGGACTGAGATGTGGATGGAGCCATCTGAGAGGACAAGAGCAATATCTCAGAAGGTGGCATGATGGGTGGAGGAGGACCAGGTGAAGTGGATGGGAGATTAGGTGTTGAGGTTATGGAGGAATGAGGATAAGGCATCACGGCTTTGGGCCAAATTATAAAGACATCAGCAATAATATTGAACCAGACCAGGGGTTTGGGGTTTTGGGAAGCTAGGAATGTTTCCTCTAGGTGGCCCATGAAGAGGCTGGCATAAGAAGATGCCATGAGGGTGTCCATGAGTGTGTCATGAATTTGTTTATATACCTTCCCTTCAAATGTGAAGTAGTTATCGGTCAGGATGAAGTTGGTTAGTTGTATGAGTAATGAAGTAGTAGATCTCGAATCTACAGGGAACTGGGAAAGATAGTGTTCAATCACATCAAGGCCATGGCATGGACATGAGGGATGTTGGTGTATAGGGAGGATGCATTGTCAGTGATGAGTATAGAGATCCAGGAGGTAAGGGCGTAGAGGGATGGTAGAGAGGTGGTGCAGGCAGTGGTTGGTATCTTTAATGTGGGAGGCTAGGTTTTGGACAACTGGTTGGAGATGTTGATCAACAAGGACTGGGGTTCTTTTGGTGGGAGCACTGTAATCAGCCACAATGGGGTGCCCAGGATTGTTAGATTTGTGAATTTTGGGGAGCATGTAGAAGACAGATGTGTGGGCTGTTGTTGAGGTGAGCTGGGAGATGGATTCAGGAGAGAGGTTCTGGGAAGGACCTAAAGATTTCACCAGGTATCGGAGGTTAGGATGGATTTCTGAGAGGGAGTCACTTTGGTACAGCTTGTAGATGGAGCTGTCAGACAACTGGCAAAGCACTCTGCCAGGTAATCACTCCAGTTCATCACACCAGTGGTGGAACCTTTGTCTGCTGGAAGGATGATCAGGTCAGGGCCCATTTTTAGATTGTGTAGGGCAGTCCTCTCTTCTCGTTTAAGGTTGTTGCTCTTAGGGAGGGCCCTGGGGAAGGATGGTGAGGCCAGGTTGGAAGTTAGGAATGACTGGAAGATGACCAGGGGATGGTTAGGTGGGGGTGTGGGAGGGCCACAGTTGGATGCTGGTAAGAATTCAGATAGGTAGGGTTCGATGTTGGGACTGGATTGGCTTCATTGGAGGAGCTGTTAGCAAAGAAGTGTTTCCACAGTGGGGAGCAGGAGAACAAGAATAGGTCTTTCACAAGTCCAACATGGTTAAATCTGGGAATTTGAGGCCTTTGGATAGGACTGAAACTTCTGTGGGGCTGAGGATTTTGGTGGAGAGGTTAACAACAGTGTTCTGGGATTGTTTCAGCTCTGGGTTTCGTGGAGTGTTGGTAGGGGTTTTTGGAGGATCATAAGAGAAGGGAGGCAGGGAGTAAGAAATGATAATCACTTTGATCATAATTTTTCTTTTCTTTTGTACTGTAGTGAAAGACAGTATTGTAGGTCATGTGGAAAACTTTTTCTTTAGGGTCGTGAAGTGTTTTTGCAGAAGTTACAAATGGCAAATCAGGCTGAAGTGGTTAATAACAGTTTAGTACCAAATGATGGTTCAGAGCGTAGTGATAGCCACAGTGAAGTGGATGTAATTTTGGACAATAATAACAAACTAGATCAAAGTTGGGAAGACGAAAAAAATAGGCGAAAATACTAGTATGTTTGTAGTTGGGGTTTGGATCACAGGGAGCTTTTGAAACAAAATGTTGATGTTGTGAAATAGATATTGACATGTATGTAGGAACAGTTTAAAAAGCAATAGAAGAATTTCAAGCAAACAAAAAATAGGTTTCAGACAGCACATAATGAAATTGATGCAACAAAAAGTAAACTAAACAACAGTTTAGTACAAACAAATAATGATCTGGGCAGTAGAATTGAAGAGTCAAAATAAATGAACTGAATAATGATTTGGGCAGTAAAACTGAGGCTACAAATTCCAAAATAAAAGAATGAAGGAACATATTTTTAAACACTTATGTTAAAGTTAATGAAGTAAGACATGGTCTCAATAACTATAAATTAGTTGTAGAATCAGAGCACACACAAACTGACGCACAAATTGGTACTGTAAAAGGCTAAATATCCAATTTTAAAACAAATTTCACAGAAACAGTTCAGAGAATTAATAAAAGTTTTGAAATACTCCATGAGATAAAAAAGAATGGAAGCCATGTGTTATGACAGGTCAAAATGATCAAAATTATGAATGTAAAATCAACAACTTAGAAAGTAAAACTAAAAATCAGTTACTTTTGACTAACAATAAAGTAGTTGAAGTAGAAAAAGCTGTAACTAACAGTATAGATGCATGTATGCAGGGAATGTTTGCAAAAAATTAGTTGAACTGGAAGAAAGTTTCACAGCTAAAAGTTTCAACAGTATGTTGTAACAGGATGCAGGTTACATCATAGCTACTCAAAAGTTTACACTCAAATCAGAGATGACAGAGATTTTTGGTCATTGATTTCTTGGTACATGATCAGCTGTGTGCAGAAATGAAGTGGCAATGGGGTCAATGTGAGATTTTTCAGATCTCTGTGATTGGAAACAGTACAAAATGAGTTGAATGTTAGGCCTGATAGATGCGGTGACGATAGGTGAATAAAATTTTGGGTTGGCTTACTGATCTGCTTTATGGAATGGTAGAAACAAAAATGATAATAGGCCACATGACAATAGGAATGGGCTTTAGGGAGAGGATAATAGACCATTTAACCATAACAGGTACAAAAACAGAGAGAATAATCCAGTAAAGTAAATATTGCCGCATTGGGAACCTGATAGTTTTGGGGTGAACTATTATAAAACTATTATAACATGAATATTGCTACCCTTTGAGAGGAGAGAAAATTTTGAACCATGTTGCAAACAGAACAAAAATAGGAATAAATGTAGAATGAATAGCTTATGTTCTGACTGGGAGTCCTTGAAGGTTATGAATATAGATATGTTTGAAGAAGATCAGAAAAGGTTACTCATAGTGTTACAATAGAATCAGATGGAGAATCTTTAGCAAATCTTTACTGTATATCAAGCAATGAAATTTCAGTGGGAGATGAGGAAAATGGGGGTCAACGGAGGTGTCCAATCCCACCTGTTGGCTTTGACCTGTAACATACGGGTGTTATGGTGTGTGACGTCACGATGGCATGGAGTTTAGTTTATGACTGTGTTGTGTTTGTAGATGTCATTTTGTTGAGGTTGGTGGTGTCTTCTGGTGGTGTGTTTATGGTTCGTGTGTTATGTGGTGTATTGGGTTCATTTTGGTGTTGCTGCTTGATCTGTTCAGGTGTCGTCTGTGACTGGTTGTTTTGGTTTTTTTTGTTAGTGTGTGTGTGTGTGTGTGTGTGTGTGTGTGTGTGTGTGTGTGTGTGTGTTTTTTTGAGGATGTGACTTTGCGTGATTGTGGTGTCTGACCTTGTGTGTACCGCCAGAATTCTTTCCTGGTAAGTAGTCATGTTTTTGGGTGTATTTTTTTGTCTGTTATGAAGGTTGGTGGAGTATTTCTGTGTTGTTTGGTCAATGGTATTTTCTGTGTGTGTCGGTGATTGATGTTTTGGTATTGGCACTTGGGGTTGATTTAGATATCTTTGGGGAAGTACTTGATTTAAATTTTTTTGGTATCATTAGTTGTTTTTGAGCTTTATAGATAGTGGGAAGTGATTGATATCAATATGTTCTTATAGCTATGTGTGTGTTTTGGTATCGTGAGCTGCTGTTGACCTATATAGGTGAAGGAAGTGTCCAATTCCAATACACAGTGATAGTTATGTATGTTTTGGTATTGTCAGCTGCTGTTGACCTATATAGTGTCCGATTCCAATGCATGGTCATAGCTATGTGTGTTTTGGTATCATGAATTGCTGTTGACTTATATAGGTCAAGGGAAGTGTCCGATTCCAATCTGCGGTCATAGGTGTGAGGTGTTTTGGTATCACGAGCTGCTGTTGACCTGTATAGGTCAAGGAAGTGTCTGATTCCAATGCACGGTCATAGCTGTGTTTATTGTGGTATCATCAGCTGCTGTTGGCCTATGTAGGTCAAGGAAAGTGTCCGATTCCAATGTGTGATCGTAGCTGTTTTTTTGGTATCGTGAGCTGCTGTTGACCTATATATGTCAAGGGAAATGTACGTTTCCAATGCGCAATTGTAGCTATGTCTTTTGTGATATCGTCAGCTTCTATTGACCAATATAGGTCAAGGGAAGTGTCTCATTCCTGAGGATTTTGTGAGTGTAGCGGAATTTGAGAATTTTGTGTTGTTGATTTATGTTGTTGTTTTGCATGGTATGGGATGGTGGTGTGTGTTTATATGTGTTTATATTTAGTTTGTCCCCACACATAAACCACAAATTTCCCATGCTTGTCCCATTAGTTTGATTATATTTTTGGAGGAAGATGTGTGTGTTGGTTTTTCGATCTATTTTCATGTTTGTTACCATACTTATGTAATGGCGTCATAGTTGTCATATTGGAGTCATGGTGAATGGTCATTACCACCATATTGGTGATGTCATGGGTCAAAGCAGACAGGTGGAATCAGACGCTTCTGATGAGTTTGGTTTATGTAAGGTAATGATTGAAGACGTATTAAATGTAGATGGAGTATTTACTGTTTCTGATGTTGATGTTGTTGAGGTTCCATGGATTTTGAGAACATGATAAACTTGTGCACATTATATAATTTATTGTAATGGTTCACATTGGTACACTTTGCTACATGTTAGCTTAGACACACAATTAGACGAACTGGGAATGACTGGGAACAGCATGTAGGGACAAGGATGTAAAACACAGTCAAAGATACATATACATAGTTAACCACATATCGATATAATTTAAATAGGTTTGGCCACCTTAACAATCCCACTTCAAAACATTTAAATGATTTTCTTAAAAAAATACCTAGACCTATACAGTCCAAAAAATCATAATGTTTTCCTTTTTTCAATCCCTTTGTCATTATGTCAGCATGCATGTTAGCTGTTTGTAAGTAAAAAGTTTTTACAACTTTATTGGACACAACTTCCCTTATAAAATGATGTCAAACATCAATGTGCTTCATCTTTTTATGATTGGGTGTATCTACAGATAAGTTCAGTGCACTCTGAATATCATTGAATAATGTGACATACTTTTTATAACTTATCAGTTCATGTAACAAGTTCCTTAAATAAATAGCCTCCCAACAAGCTTCTGAAAGAGTCATACATTTAGCTTCTGTGTTAGAAAGAGCAACAGTTTTTTGCTTAGCACTCTGGCATGACATTACAGACCCACATATTTTGAAAATAAAAACAGCGCATGATTTTCTGTCCAAAGGACAACTGGCCCAATCTGCATCTACATAACCACATAATTCTGAATCTCCTTTCCTAAACTTTAGACCATAATTCTTAGTTTCCTTCCGATATTTCAAAATTTGCTTAGCACATATCCAATGTGTTTCAGTATAAGAATTATTCAACTGGCTTAAGTAGCTCACACTGAAAAAGATGTCAGGTCTTGTAAGTACTGATAAATACATTAAGATACCACTTAAGACTTGATAAGGTACATCGCTAGTTTTAGTTTCTTTTTCATTTAGAAAATCAAACTTTGTTTCAACAGTAGTCTTTACAGTTTTACAATCTATCATGAACTTTTTCAATAACTGATGAATATAGTTCTCTTGACTTAAAGCTAAATCTCCATTTGCTTTATCATATTTGATTTCCATCTCCAAACAATGTTTAGCCATTCCTAACTTATTTTTCAAAAATTCAGTCTCACTTAAGTTATCTGAAAAAATATAAGAGTCATCCACATATAAAGCTACCATAGCAACTAAGCATTTATCTGTATGTTTTGTAAAGAAGCAAGGTTCTAAATCAGATCTTTTTTAACCTATACTGCTTAAGACATCATTTACTCTCTCATTCCATACTCTGGATGATTGTTTTAAACCATTCATAGCCTTTTTTAACTTCAAAATCTTTCTTTTATCATTACAAAGATTTACTCCTTTAGGTTGTTGTAAGAAAATATCCTCTTTGAGAATACCATTTAAAAAAGTAGTTTTAACATTGAGATGTATAATGTTCAAATGTAGTTCAACAGATAAAGCCATTAGAAGTCTAAGTGTTGAATGCCTTACCCCAGGAGAAAAGGTGTCATCATAATCAACTCCAGGTTTCTGAGCGAATCCTTTTACCACTAGTTTAGCACGATGCTGTTCTTCACTTTCACTGTTGATTTTTGTCTTAAACACCCAGTTACACTGCACAACACTTGCACTTTGTGGAATGTTTACTACTTCCCAGGCATTGTTGTCTTCAAATGACTGTATCTCTTATGTATAGCACGTTTCCATTCTTCTGCATCAGGTCTGCTAAGGGCCACCTGCATGGTTGTTGGATCCTCGAGCTGATCTGAAATTCCAGCAAAAAAATAAACCTCGTAATCATCAAATCTTATATTTGGTTTGGGTTGCCTTTGTGATCTTCTGATATTTTTCACTTTAACCTCTTGCATAACACATTTTTTATCATCAGTTTCTTTCTCTGGTGTGACTGCTTTTTTTGAGACATCATGTAAGTCCTTTCTTAATACACTATCAGACTTCTCATTTTCTTCATCATCCCCCACTGAAGTGGTGATTTCTTCACAGTTCTTTATTTCAGTTTCTGCATCACTTCCATTTTCCATTGTAATCACTTCTCAGCTTATCACAATATCATTTGCTTCAGGGTCAAAGAGTCTATAGCCATTTGTAGTGTTGCTGTATCTCACTAATAACATTTCTTTTGCCTTTTTATCCCATTTTGATCTCTTGACTTTGGGAATATGCATCATGGCTTTGCTCCCAATTATTCTGAGATTACCAGTGTTGTGTTTCCTGCTGGTCCATAGGTCATAGGGTGTTTTATTCCCTAAACTTGAACTCACTGACCTGTTTTGCAAGTATACTGCACTATTAACTGCTTCAGCCCAAAATCTTTTTTCAGGTCTGCCGTCAAATAGTAAACATATTGCCTTTTCTACAACATTTCTATTTAACCTTTCTGCCAAACCATTTTGTTCTGGTGTATAGCTGTTGGATAACTGATGTATAATACCATGTTTTTTCAAGAAACTGTCAAAATTCACACAACAGAATGCTTTTCCATTGTCTGTTCTTACTGTTCTGATTTTCCTTTCTTGCTGATTCTCCACTATTTTCTGAAATTCTTGAAATTTTTCTGATGTCTCATTCTTTGTCTTCAGAAAATACACAAATCCCAGTCTGGTGTAATCATCTTCGAAAATGAAAAAAAACTTTGCACTACTTGATGACATAACCTCCATTGGTCCACACAGATCTGCACAGTTTTGCTTGCTAATGTTGATGTTGATGTCTTCACATACCATTCCTTCTACAGCATCATTTTTCATTTTAATAAGATCCTTTGCATTTAGGTTACCTAATCTTCTATGCCAATCAGATGTTGTGATCATTCCCAAAAAAATCACTTCTTCTGTCAACATTTAGGTTGTACACACCATTAATCAGATCTGCAGTTGTAACCAGTTCCTTATGCTTGTTATAAATAATTGCAATGACCACTAACAAATTTAACAAAATTTCCTTGTTCAATTAACCTGCTCACAGAAAGCAAATTTGTAGTTAGTTCTGGAGCACACATAACATTTCTTACAGTAATATCAAAAAAGTTCTTCCCAACCACTGTTGTTGAACCAACTTCTCCAGAGCACAACACTGGGATTTCTGTCTGATTTGCAGCCATCATCTATTGAATGTTAACATCATTCACTTTGTTTTTTTATCTGTTCTCCATTTGCTGTGTGATGCACACTAGCACCTGAATCAACACACCAGTCACTCCTGTCAAAAGAGCCACTTATAAATACTGCACTGAAAACATTTGAAGTTTTGTTTTGTCTTGCATCATTTTCACTGTTAGGGCACTTACTTTTAAAATGTCCTGGTTTCTTGCATTTATAGCAAACAATGTGCTTCCTATTTTGGTTTGCCACTGTATTTCCATTTCAGTGAGAAAACTTTGGTTTACTTTGCCAACTTTTGGCCCTAAAAGCACTACCAGTCATGGTGACCTCTTCTTCCATGTCAAGAAGCTTACTTTTGATTGTGTCTATTGCGTTTGCATTCTTGAGTGCTCAATTGCCATTATCATGGGAGAATATTTTTCTGACAATCCTGCTAGCAATAACGAACCAATGCATTCATCATTAATAGCAAAACCTGTTCCACATAATTTCTGATCATTATCTACTATCTGGTTCACATAGCTCGTCACTGAATCACATTTTTCTAGATGTGTTGATATGAGTGTTCTCAATAAATTTATTCTTCTCACAAAACCAGAGTCATCAAACATTGATTTCAGTTTCTTCCACAAGTCCACTATCATTTTTGCTTATCTTATGTGCACATATAAAGATGGATCAATAATAAGAATTATCTTTGTTTTGGCCTTCGAATCTTCTGATGAAACTACTTCTGAGACACACTTCGCTAATCCATTGAGAATAAGCACATTTTTGATAGCGAACACCCAATCTCAGTAGTTCTCACATCCCTTTAGCTTCAGCACATTAATTAGATAATTTGTCACAATATTTGTGGACTCGAATGATTCTTCTTTGTGAACAACAGCACACTGGACTTTGAATCATGACACGTGGGTTTTAAACAGTGATTCCTGATACTTTTAACGATCGGTTATCTATGTATCTGGGCCCATAACCTGTTGAGGTTCTATGGGTATTGAGAACATGATAAATTTGTTCACATACTATAATTTACTACATTGGTTCACATTGGTACACTTCACTACATGTTAGCTTACACACACAAGTAAATGAACTGGGAATGACTGGGAACAGCATGTAGGGACAAAGATGTAAAACACAGTCAAAGATACATATACATAGTAACCACATATATCGATATCATTTAAATAGGTTTGACCAGCTTAAAAGATGTTATTGAACCTGACACTCTTGTGCCTAGAGGGGAAGGAATTATTCCTGATACTAGTAATAAAGAGAATGAGGTGTGTGTCCTAGATGACTGCAATGATGAAGATGTAATTTTTAGTAGTAATGAGGGTAGTTAAGATGTTGTAGATGATATTGAGAAGAAAATAGGAAGTGAAATAGATGTGTATAAAGATTTAGATGTAGAAGCTAAAGACAAACCATTAGAGAGAGGTAGCTATGGGGACAGCAGCGGTAATTATACCCAGAGAGACCAGAAATGTGATAGGGAGTGCATGACAGTGAGATTTTGACCGCTGCAATCTGTAGAGCAGTAAATTGTTATGAGGATAAAAATGAATGTGAAAAATACATAAATAATGAAGTGTTCAAAGTAATTTGGCATCACTATAATAATAAAAGTATTGATAGTAGAATATAAGATGCACTGAGAAATGTATTCAGAATGTTGGGAAGAGAGAGAACACAATTCACACAACTTAGAAGATATTAATGAACCTGTGAGTACTATGCAAGCAAAGATAGAAAGACACATAGAGAAGGATGAAATAAAGGACACAGGGCTGAAAGAAACTGATAGCAACTTTTTGTATGAAGCAGAAAATTAAGGTGATAGTGAGACACAGAGTAGTCCACATATTCATATTGAAACTGATTAGTGAGAAGGTAATTGTTGAATTGTGACTTTGAGTCCAGTTTGTGGTGTGTCCAAAAATTTAAGGGATAGAATAAAACACAGTCCAGATTTTACTCGGTTGACTGTGATTGGAATTAAGATTAGAGGAGCTACTGGGAGATATCACACAGTTGTGAACAAGCAAATACTACTGTCATTTAGAATCAATAACATTCTGTTTACACAGGGATGCTTTGTAATATCTGATCTGAGGGAGGAAATTTTTTGGGGAATGAATTGGATAATAAATGTAAAGTAGGATTTTGTTGGACAACTAAAGAGTTAAATTTTATTGAACCAAGAAGTGGTTTTTCTTCTCAAACAAAATTTGTCATTATAAATGAGAACAGCAGCAATTAAGTCAGGGAGTTAAGTATTTTGATGATAAATGATACATTGAAGAACAGGAATATAGTTCACATGAGAGGAAAGATTTGGAATATTATCATAACTGAGTTCAAAATAATGTGAAAGGTGCTGAGAAACTTAATGAGAGTCAAATGGAGGATGTAAAGAAGCTTTTATGGGAATATTTTTAATGAGAAACCAGGAAGAGTAAAGAATTGCCAGTGTAAATGTGAGCCAAGATCAAATGAACCATTTTTCATTGAATCTTATAGAATACTAATGTGTAGAAGGAAAGCAATAGAAACGGAATTCCAAAAGACGGGAAGTTGGGGACCTATAGAGAGGAGTTGCAGTGAGTATGATAATCTATTAGCTGTAATATGCAAATGAGATGGAGAATAGTGCTTGTGTTAGATTGCACATACTTAAATAAAATATTAGAAAGATAAACTGACCATCTTGAACTGACCATCTTGAAAACGTAGATGAGCTAGTGCACAAATTTTAAGATGTAACCTACATGACTAGTCTTGACCTTATATCAAAGCAGGTGGATTCCTTCCTAGTGTTAAATTTTTCTTCCCGCTAAAATTATTATATTTTTAAAATTTTGTGATATCTTCAACGTTATCATTTATATGATAAACACAGCACCTTAAATCTTGAATATTACTCAGAGCTTAGCCAACTTTATCGTCTGTTACATTCCTTTGGATATCAGGAGTTAATGAAGTAATTAGTTCATCTAAAAACTGTGCTAATTACAAAACATCAGTAATTTTAGATTTTGTTGTGTCTGTTCATGTGTAAACATATACCCAATTACTGACTTCCTGAAAAAGTAGATTGAAAAGATATGAAGGCAAGTATTCTAACAACTAATGACACAAACATATTTGCAACATTTGTGCTCATTTAATTCTGGAATAATTATGATCTTTAGCTAAAATATTGTTTTCAAAATAGAATTCCATATGTAAGCAAACTAGCCAGAATAGTTGAACAGAAATTATCTTTGTATCTAATAGTTTTTAAAAAAGAAAATCATTGCACTATTTAGTTAATCAGAAATGTAAATCTTTAATCATAATTTATGAAAATCCAGCAAACAACAGTAGCTAAATTCAGTCATAATTATTGTAAGGTTATAAAAAAAAAGCTTGTTAGAGCCATAGTAAGTCATTCTGTGGTGAGTTTAAATGGAACAAAACCTACATGTTCGGAAACATGGGCTGATGTACTGCAGATGATGTAGCACACATTTCAAGTCAGAAAGTGTACTGTACTGGAAGTTATCTAAATTTTGCATCCAGCAGATTACTCAGTGATTCCACGACTGTTTTCAATAATTGACTGTGAACTTATAATTATTCTTATCAACAGTGTTAATCTTCTACTAACGTCTACTGCTAACTGTGACAATAGAATCAGACTATGGTCATTGTTACCCCCAGTAGTTACTTACAGTGCACATCGTTTTTGTATTGGAATAACTGGGTCAGTGAATATTATTAGGATATCAGTGCAATATGTTGCTCACTGTTTATCCATGCATAATTTAAGCAGGTGAGACATGAACTGGCAAGAGCAAGCATTTGAACTGCAAATCTGGTGTAGACTACATTACTGACAATAGCCTACTTACAAAAACAATTTTTCAGCCAGTTTCAATGGAGATGCAGTTACTAAGAGCACATTTGTATATGTAAATGCGATAGTACAATTTAACCACTAATTTTCAACAGATATGACTTGTTTTCTGTGTAGTGACAGAGCTTATCACTTCTGTATCGTACTATATGGATTAAACATTTCTGTAGTGAAGTTTATAACAGATTTAGATTTTATACTGGGAAAATAATCACTTGCTATATTGATAATATATGCACATGATATGTTAATAACTTATAAAAGTTGGGAAGAGCAGTCTGAATTATTAAAAGAGCTAGGGAAAAGTTAAGGAAAGGAGGCACGTCATTAAAGTTGAAAAAATGTAAATTTACTATGAAACAGTAGAAATTTCTAGGTCACAGCATTACAAAGGAAGGAATTTTGTCTGACAGTCATAGCAAAATTTCCAGCCCTTAAGCCAAAGAAGGAGTTAAGATCATTTTTTGGCTTAGCTGATTTTCACAGAAAATACATAAGAAATCGAGCTTTGAATGCACCTTGTTTGAATAATATTTTTAGGAAAAATGTAATGGAGTAAGGAATGCCAGCAAGCTTTTAATGAAATAAAAAAGGACAGTTATGTGATAGCAAAATTCTACAATGAGCAGATTTGACATTACCATATTGCCTAATGACTGACAGCAATGATAGTGGAGTGGGAGCTCACTCGTATCTACATCTACATCTGTACTCAGCAAACCACTGTGAGATCCATAGTAAAGGGAACATATCATTGTACCAGTGATTAAGGTTCCTTCGCATTCCACCCATGTATGGAGTGGAGGGAGAACGACTGTGTCAATGCCTCTGTATCTGCAATAATAATTCTAATCTTATCCTCAAATGCCCTAGGTGAGCAAGGTGCAGGGTTCAATCCCTATGTGAGGAAGATATAGGGGATTGTAGTATATTTATAGAATCATCATTTAAAGCTGGTTCTTAAAACTTTGTTAACAGATTTTCTTGGGATGGTTTACATCCATCTTCAAGAGTCTTACAGTTCAATTGTGTAAATATCTGTGTGACACTCCCCACAGACTAAATAAACCCTTGGCCATTCATGCTGCCCTTCTCTGTATACATTCATTATCCCCTGTTAGTCCTATTTGGTAGGGGTCTCACACACTTGAGCAATATTCTAGAACAGGTCACACAACTGATTTTTAAGCAATATCCTTTGTCGACTGATTGCACATCTCCAGTATGCTATCAATAAACTGGAATCTACCACCTACTTTACCCATGACTGAACCTATGTGATCACTTCAAATCCCTACAAAGTGTTACACCCTGGTATTTGTAAGAGTTGGGCAATTCCAACAGTAACTCATTGATATTATGGTCATAGGATACTAGATTTTTTTTGTTTTGTGAAGTGCATAGTGCTATATTTAGGAACATTTAAAGCAAGTTGCCAATCTTTGCACCACTTTGAAACCTTATCAAGATCTGACTGAATATTTCTGGAAATTCTTTCAGATAGCACTACATTACAGATAACTATATCATCTGCAAAAAGCCTGATGTTACTATTAATATTATCTGAAAGATCATTACTATACAAAATACTAACTGTTCATATCCTGTATGTACTTAAGATAATAATTATGGCAGTAAATAGTAACAAAACACTTAATAAAGAGATACGCAATCACAATACTAGAGGTAGAGAGAGATCCCACAACATCTCTCATAGAACAACATTTTATGAGGAAAGCCCTCACTATGCAGGCATAAAACCACTGAATTATGTCTGCAAATTGCCCATTACAGAACTAAAAAGGAAATTAAAATTATTGCTCCTAAACAGTTCTGCATATTCAACAGACGAGTTTCTAGATTTAGTAAATCCGTATGATGGAAGACCATCTATCTAAAAATATATGAATCTCAGATCTTAGACTGTGTCATAAACTGTAAATATTTGAATCTCAGATCTGAAGACTGTGTCACAAACTGTAAATTCCTTAATCTATGTATTGCAATAGCAAATTATTTTATGTATAGTCCATATATGTAACATCGTTCTCTCAACTAAATTTAGAAAAAGTTGTGTAGATAATATGTAACTCTAGTAAGTAAGGCTCTGACTTATCCAGAAGACTGGAACAAAAAAACTTTTTTGTAATTAGTTGATGTTGGACCAAAATAAATAAATAAACATGAGAAGTAACACACTTCCCTGGGCCATACTTGAAGTTACTTCTACATCGGTGATAACATTCCAACCAAGATAACATGCTGCATTTTTCCTCAGTCCAGTCACAAATTTCACTTGACATTCCATATGACTGTACTTTTGAAAATAAGTGTTGTGACCTGCTGATCTTTCAAAGTGCTGCCGTGCAGTTACGCGCGTCCTCTACATGCAGTGCTGTCTGCCAGCCATGCAGCAGCAGTGCCACCTAAGCAGCCAGCCAGCCAGCAGCCGCTAAACTCGGACTCAGTTATGATTTGACTGTTAAAGAGTACACACATCTTACTCTGTTTAATTGATCTGTGACTTTCATGTATTGCATCTTCCTTGAAATATATTTGTTCAACTTGAAGTTTTAACAATTAGCGACGAGGTAGTGATTTTTCTTTTCCATCATTGACCCACATGTTTCCGTGGCTACTTTAGAGCAACTATTGCAAGGTCTCATAGAACAGCAAACGCTTCTCACAAATGCGATTCGTGATTTCGTCACAGCATCAAATGCGGGGCGTCTCTCATCATTGTCTCTACCTCCTTTTCCTCCTTACGACGAGATGGCGGAAGACTGGTCTGATTACGAAAAACGTCTTCGACAGCACTTCTTGGAATTTCATGTCGCGGACGAACAAACATGTAAGTCTCTGTTCCTTTCATGGATTTCACCTCAAATGTATCGGTTGTTGTCGCAATTGGCTCCTTTGAAAGATCCTGTGTCTTTGTCCTTTGCTGAAATGTGCTCACTTCTGTTCGTCTATTTTCAAAAGCAAATGCATGTGGTAGCCTCTCGTGTTGCCTTTTATCGTTGTCAAAAACAACCGAATAAATCCTATCACATTTGGGCTGCTGAACTTCACGGCCTCAGTAGAAAGTGTCAATTTGTTACTGAAGTTCACAAAGAATCCTACGCCAATTCCATGGTACGGGATGCTATTATCTGATTGGCACCTGACAAAGAAGTTAGGCAAGGCGCCTGACAAAGAAGTTAGGCAACGTGCCTTTCAGATGGCAAATCCGACTCTAGATGAAGTCCTATCCATCGCTCAGTCTTTTGAAATTTCTCACGCTGCTGGAGTGCAAATAGAGGTATGGGGCGACGTCGGGGAAATACAACTTCTGTGCGATGTTGACGAAGCGTGTGGCATGTCCCCACCGGCCAATGTGGCCTCAGTATGCTCCCAAGTGCTGCCTCGGCCTCCCTGTAAACAAACCTCTAAGAAACTGCAGCAAAACCCACGGCAACTTCCTTCATGTCCACGGTGTTTTATGAAACATTCACAAGAAGATTGTCCACACCATTGGGCCGTGTGTCACAAATGCAAAAAAAAAGGGTCATGAGTCATCTGTTTGCAAATCCAATCACATACATGATGTTCATGAACATGACACTGATTCTGATTCTGTGTTGTCTGTCAATTGTACTTCTTCCCTTTCAGGGAAGTTATTCCTCACTGTCCAAATACTTGGTCGAGATGTTTGCATGCAGGTGGATACTGGTTCTGCTGCCACTATCATCAATTCTCAGACGTATCTTCAGTTGGGTTCTCCAATCCTGTCACCTGTCACTAGGCAATTATGGACTTACAATAAACAGAAGATTTCTCTCTTGGGACAATTTGATGCTGAGGTATCTTACAAATCTGTCATTCGTATTGTTCCCATATTTGTGGTCAACCATAGTAACGTGGAGAATCTTTTTGGTTTCGATGCCTTTCGCATATTGGGGTTCTCCATAGATGACTCTGTCAATATCGTCTCTGATGCTATTCCTTATGCTCAATTGAATTCCTTGTCGACGACATTTTCGTCCCTTTTTTCTCCTGGGTGAGGCCATGCAAATGACTTTGAAGCTCATATCACGCTCAGACCCACTGCTTGGCCTAAGTTTTTTCAGGCTCAGCCCATTCCTGTGGCCCTTTGTGATCAGGTCAAACGGGAGCTGGATCGTCTCACTGCTTCAGGGGTCTTGCTTCCTGTCACTTCCAGTGAGTGGTCCTCTCCTGTCGTTGTCGTTGCTAAGCCAAATGATGATATTCGTCTCTGTGGAGATTTTAAAGTCACTTCAAATGCTCAATGCCTTATCGACACTTACCCTATGCCTCAATCTGAAGAATTGTTCAGTAAACTTGCTGGAGGCCAGTATTTTTCTAAACTTGACCTGTAAGAAGCTTATCATCAACTTTCTCTCGACGCTGCTTCCTGGCAGTTTCTGGTCCTTAACACGCCTTTCAGCCTCTATCAATACCAATGATTGCCATTCGGGGTTGCCAGCGCCCCTGCTCTCTTTCAGCGATTCTTGGAACAATTATTGCTCACTGTCCCTGGGAGTACAAATTACCAGGATGGCATTGTTGTCACTGGCTCCACCACTGACGAACATCTTCAAAATCTCCACACACTTTTTCATATCTTACAGACTGCCTGTCTTAAGTGTAATCTTCAAAAATCAAATTTTTTTCAGGCATCTATCACATACTTGGGGTTTCAACTCTCTCGGGATGGTATTCATCCGCTTCAGCAAACTGTCACTGCGATCGATGCCCTTCCTTGCCCTACATCTGTTAAGGAACTGCAGGCCTTCTTGGGGAAAATAGCATACTATCACAAGTTTTTACTGTCTGCTGCCTCTGTCGCTCAGCCGTTGCATCGCCTGTTGCATAAAAACGTGCCTTTTCACTGGTCCGCGTCATATGATGTGGCTTTCCAGAAATTGAAGACTATGCTGAAACAGACCCCGTGCCTGGCTACTTATCGACCTGACCAACATCTTGTTCTTGCCATGGACACCTCTCAATAAGGGGTCGGTGCAGTCCTTGCGCACCGTTTTTCTGACGGTTCTGAACAACCCATTGCTTATGCCTCCAAAACGCTCACGGATGTCCAACAAAAGTATTCTCAAATTGAATAAGAGGCTTTGGCCATTATTTATGCTCTTCATAAGTTTGGTGTTTTTCTCTATGGATCCAAATTTCATCTTGTTACGGATCACAAACCACTTGTTTCCTTGTTTCATCCATCAACGTCACTTCCCGCGAAGGCTGCACACCGCTTCCAGTGTTGGGCTCTTTACTTGTCTTGTTTCAATTATGAGACCCATTTCCAGCTGATGGCTCAACATGCGAATGCTGATGCACTGTCTCGCCTTCCCATGGGTCCTGATCTGGCATTCGATAGGGACGAACTTTTGTGTTTCCACCTGGATGTTGCCAAGCAGTGGGTTGTGGATGGGTTCCCCATCACCGGAGACTGGCTGGCGGCTGCTACGGGTTCTGACCCTACCCTCCCCCAGGTTTTACGCTGTATTCAGAAGGGTTGGCCAGATCATCCGTCCGCTAAGACTTCTGATCCGTTGTGGAACTACTATGCTTCGCGTTAATGCCTCACCAAAAATGCTTCGCCGTGTGTTTTGGTACCTGCGTCTTTGCGTGCTTCAGTCTTGTGCCTCCTTCACCAAGGGCACTAGGATGTCTCTCGCACAAAACCTCTGGCGCACCGTCATGTGTACTGGCCCGGCATCAACTCTGAAATCGCACACATGGTCACTGCCTGCGGCCCTTGTGCATCACAGGCCGCCGTCCCGAAGGCATCTTTGTCACCGTGGCCTTTGCTTGAGAAGCCCTGGGAGCATATTCATGCTGACTTCGCGGGACCTTTTTTAGGTACTTATTGGCTTCTTGTTATTGATGCCTACTCTAACTTTCCTTTCATTGTCTGTTGCACGTCGCCTACCACCGCAGCAACCGCCAAGGCTCTAGCTTGCATTTTCTCTTTGGAAGGCCTTCCCTCTACTCTTGTTGCTGATAATGGTCCGCAATTTGCCTCTTCTGATTTTGCGAATTTTTGTGCCTGTCACGGCTTCATGCATGTCACGGCCCCTCCATTCCATCCACAGTCAAACGGTGAGGCTGAACGACTGGTCCGCACATTTAAGGCTCAGATGAGGAAACTCCTGACTTCTTCTGCTGCTGATGATGCACTTCTCCAATTTCTGGCTTCTTACCGTTTCATCCCCATGGACGACCACAGCCTGGCTGAGCTCTTACATGGCCGACAGCCCTGCATGCTACGTCATCTTCTGCGGCCTTCCACCTCACGGCCGCAGGTGCCTTCGCTTGGCCGGTTCATCGCAGACGACCTTGTATGGGTACGGGGATATGGCAGGTGGCCAAAATGGAGTCCCGGCCGCATCTTACGACACTGTGGCCAATGCCTGAATGAAATCCAGACAGACACGGGTGTTGCAGTGCATCATTTGGACCAGCTTTGGCTTCGTGTGCTGCCAACGCCTGTTCCGGATGCCGCTACACCACCTTCGGCTCTACCTGACACTCGGGATACTGGAATTTCTCATTACTCACAACACAGTCCTCTCACCATCACATTGGTACCATCACAAGAACTGACACCACCAGGAGACGTTCCCATGCAGGAACCAGATGAACATCATATGTCGGAGGAACTCTACTTGCCTCCTTCTCCTACGGACGCGGACACATCGCCCATGTCTCCTGTTATAACAACCGGACTTGCCACAACAGTCAGATTGGTGCATGGGGCCCCAGCAGATTTGACCCCCATGTCTCCTGTCATCTCGACCCGTTATCATTGGGGACACTTCCGTCCATACAGGAAGCCTCCTCCTTGAGACTTTATGGCCAGTCAAACAACACCTATGGACGTTAGCAATCTACAGGCCACCTCCATCAAGACCTGTGCAAAAACTTCAAAAGGGGGAAAAGTGTTGTGACTCACCGATCTTTCAAAGTGCCGCTGTGCAGTTATGCGCGTCCTCTACATGCAGTGCTGTCTGCCAGCTATGCAGCAGGAGCGCCATCTAAGCGGCCAGCGAGCCAGCAGCCGCTAGACTCGGACTCAGTTATGATTTGACTGTTAAAGTGTACACACGTCTTACTCTGTTTACTTGATCTGTGACTTCTTGATCAACGAAGATGTATTGCATCTTCCTTGAAATATATTTGTTCAACTTGAAGTTATAACAATAAGTGTAGGAGTGGTACTGTGACAAATGCTTTTTGGAACTCAAGAAATACTGCATCTATCTGACTGCCTTGATCGAAAGCTTTCACTATGTCATATGAGAAAAGTGTGAGTTGGGTTTTACATGACATGTTTTTGGAATCAGTGCTGGTTGGCATGAAAGAGGTCATTCTGTTCATGATACCTCATTATGTTTGAGTTCAGAATATGTCCTAAGATTCTACAACAAATCATTGTCAAAGATGCTGGATGGTTGTTTCATGGATCACTTCTACTACCCTTCTTCTAGACAGGTGGACAAGTTTGACCTGTGCTTTTTTCCAAGAACTGGGCATAGTATTTTATTCAAGGGATCTACAATAGATTATAGTTAGAAGAGGGGCCACAAATTCAGTATAGAATCTGACAGGGATTCCATCAAGCCCTGGAGCTTTGTTTAGTTTTAATATTTTAGCTGTTTCTCAACACCACTGACACTAATTGTGATTTCACTCATCTTTTCAGAGTTATGAGGATTAAATTCAGGCAATTCTTCTGGGTTTTTCTTTGTAAAGAAACATTTGAAAATGTTGTTAAGCATTACAGCTTTTACTTTGCTACCTTCAATTTTAGTTGTTGTCTCATTCCGTAGGGATAGAACACTAACTTTGGTGCTAACAGCCAGGATTCCTCTGGGTTCTGTGAAAGATCATTTGACAATATTCTGCTATGATAGTCACTGAAGTCATCATACATTGCTCTCTTGATAGCCAAACACATTTCATTCAGCAGCTCTCTATCCATAGCCCTACAGTTTCTTTTACACCTATTATGCAGTAATCTCTGTTTCTTTAGATGTTTCTTTAAAGAGATTGTGTACCATGGAAATTTGCTCCCATTATGAACTGTTCTACTGTGTACATATTTATCCAGTGCATGATCAACTATTCTTTTAATCTTGAGCCATAACTCCTCTACAGGCTCCTGCCCTGTGGTGAAAGTTTCAAGTTTCTCACTGAGATATGAGACTACTGATGTTTTTATCTAGTTTACTTAACATATATATCTTTCTGCTTGTTTTAGTTGTCCCTTGTACTTCAGTAATCATTGTTGCCACAACTGTGTCATGGTCACTGATACCAGTTTCATTGTGGACAACCTCAAAGAGGTCAGGTCTCTTTGTTGCAATTAGATCCAAAATATTTCCATCATGAGTGAGATTCCTAACTATCTCTTCTGGATAGTTATCAGAGAAGGCATTTACTAATGTTTCACAAGATGTCTTAGCAAGCCCACCACTAAGAAAACTGTAAGTTTCCCAATTGATTGTCAGACAATTAATCTCCACCAGTGATGACAGATTACAGAAAGTAGTGAATGGGAAGACAGAATATCATTCTCTAGAATTGGCATTTAGAACCATACAAAAACATGACAAGAATTACATTGTAACAGAAAAAGGATTACTTGGTTTCACCAAGTTTAGAAACTATTTACGGAGACATAAAGTTATAGTATATTCTGTTCATAAGGCTTTGAGTTATCTGTTTAACTGCAAGTTGTATCACAGTAGACTTACAAGGTGGGCACTACTCTTGGAACAATTTGGTTATTCAATAAAATACATAAAAGGAAAGCAAAATGTAACTGCTGATGCACTGCGTAGATTACCAGTGGGGACTGAATGTGTAGAGAGTGAGAATCAATGGAAGGGATATCAGATAATGTACTTGAAGAGAGTTAAGTCTGAAAAGGAAATCTCTCTCCCTCTGTCACACACACACACACACACACACACACACACACACACACACACACACACACAAATTCCCTTAGTGCCCTACAATTGTTGTGGAACATGTACCCAGCAGAGAAATGATGCACCTCATACAAGACCAACTGTACTCCCTAAAGCAATGGGGCAAGAAGGCAGCATTCTGCGGGCACCAGAGCACATGGAAATTAAGTGAAATGAATAGGCCAATAAAGCAGGGAACATACTCTTATGGAGTACCCCATTCCTTTTTGCTAGTTGGGTCACAGATCTATGCAGTTATGGGAGGAGGAGTGGCAAACACTGACTGTCTCTCTCTCTCTCTCTCTCTCTCTCTCTCTCTCTCTCTCTCTCTCTCTCTCTGTGTGTGTGTGTGTGTGTGTGTGTGTGTGTGTGTGTGTGTGTGTGTGTGTGTTTGGACTGAATGTGTAGAGAGTGAGGATCAATGAAGGGATATCAGATTATGTACTTGAAGAGAGTTAAGTCTGAAAGGAAATCTATCTCCCTTTGTCACATGAAGGCTCTGTAAAATTGGAGCAGACACTCCTGTCTGCCCCCCATGAATTGTGGGTAATACATTTTAAATTGCCAACAGCCTTGTCACAGGGGTAACACTGGTTCCTGTCAGATCACTGAAGTTAAGCCTGTCGGTCTTGGCTAGCACTTGGATGGGTGACCACCCAGTCTGCCGAGTGCTGTTGGCAAGTGGGGTGCACTCAGCCCTTATAAGGCAAACTGAGGAGCTAGTTGATTGAGAAGTAGCAGCTCTGGTCTTGTAAACTGACATATGGCCAGGAGAGCAATGTGCTGACCACATGCCCCTCCATATCTGCATCCAGTGACGCTTGTGGGCTGAGGATGACATGGCGGCTGGTCGGTACTGTTGGGCCTTCCAAGGCCTGTTCGGATGGAGTTACACTATAAATTACTTACAAGGGAACCTCCCCATCGCACCCCCCTCAGATTTAGTTATAAGTTGGCACAGTGGATAGGCCTTGAAAAACTGAACACAGATCAATCAAGAAAACAGGAAGTAGTTGTGTGGAACTATGAAACAAATAAGCAAAATATACAAACTGAGTAGTCCATGTGCAAGATAAGCAACATCAACGATAGTGTGAGCTCAGGAGTGCCGTGGTCCCGTGGTTAGCGTGCGCAGCTGCAGAATAGAGGTCCTTGGTTCAAATCTTCTCTCGAGTAAAAAGTTTAATTTTTTATTTTCAGTTTATTTGACAAACCCTTATGTTTTTCATCACTTTTTTGAGAGTGATTACCACATCCACATGAAAACCTAAATCAGGCAAGGTAGAAGAATCTTTTTACCATTCGTCAAGTGTACAAGTTAGGTGGGTCAACAACATATTCCTGTCATGTGATGCACATGCTGTCACCAGTGTCATATAGAAAATATCAGACATGCTTTCCTGTGGAGGAATCGGTTGACCTATGACCTTGCGATCAAATGTTTTTGGTTCCCATTGGAGAGGCATGTCCTTTTGTCTACTAATCGCACAGTTTTGCGGTGTGGTCGCAAAACACAGACACTAAACTTATTACAGTGAACAGAGACATCAATGAACGAACGGACAGATCATAACTTTGCAAAAATAAAGAAAGTAAACTTTTTACTCTAGGGAAGACTTGAACCAAAGACCTCTCATTCCGCAGCTGGGGAGGGCCAATTAAGGGACTCACTGATTTCCTCAGGCAAACACTGATGTCCATACTGCCAACAGAATGGTCATCATCAGATCCATCACACAGGACCAAGGTTTCATTGTCTGGTGGCTTCCTGTAGATCTCTTTGGCCTTTTTCCCCAGCTTGTATTTTGGGCATGATTGCAAGGCCAATGTAACACAAACTGGGGGCATTTGAAGCAACACATTTGATTTGGGACTTAGGGTCTAACTTTAAGACACAGAAAGTCTCCTGTGATGTACTCAGGCAACTTCAGCAGACTGAATGTCAGGATAGAAGAAGCTGACTTCTGAAGCACACCATCAACCCTTTCCATAATATTCTGTACTTCAGTCACTCATGCACTTTCCAAATCCCATCACAGTTCTTTTGTATCCATACCAATAATATCCCAACATGTTACAACTTTTTTAATACAGTGTGAAGCTCACTGTAAATGAAATGTTCTCCAAGTAGCTTGGCATTCAACAGCATCTGTGTCTGAGGAGCCTTCAAAGTCTCAGGCATGAGAGTACTGTTGTACAGCCTCTTGATAGATTGAACTGCCCCACAACAGCCTCTGTGGAGCTTTATGGATACAGAATGGTGACAATTTTTCAAAAGAACTATAAACACATTTCACTACAACAAAGATGTTATGTACCACAGGATGTGATTCATTACTGTGACTAGCCACAATAAGTGTCTTTAAGATATTGGGTATTAACATTGCCCAACAGCCCATCCAAACTGCTGTGAGTAGAAACATGAGATGTAGGCTGTATGGAGTTCCGATGACAATGATTATGTTTGTTTTGTGGGGTGCTCAACTGCGCAGTTATCAATGACCATACAAATTACCATCCGTTGCTCAATCCAACCTTCCCACTTTCATGAATGATGATGAAATGATGAGGACAACACAAACACCCACTCATCTTGAGGCAGGTGAAAATCCCTGACCCCGCCAGGATAGGGAAGAATGACCACCCAGACAGAGTCCCAATTGCCTGGGTAAGCCTTATACAACTGAGGTGCAGCAGGTTCCCCAGAGGTTCCACCTCAACAGTCATACATCTCATCTCAACAGCGTGCAGCACTCCTTGACACTGAGTTTTTTTTATAGATGTTTTACCATCCTCGCAATTTGGGTGGTTAAGCCCAGATCCCCATTTCCTGTGACACAACATTCCACTGCTGCACTGCTTGATAGTCACTGAAGCATGACTAGAGCTTACAGTAATGGAGGTCTGGTGGCACTCACCACTCCCCAGCTCAGGAACCAAGGGGTCACCCAGCCCTTACACAGAAAATGATCACCGAGCCCCTGAGGGTAAGGAGATCTGTAGTGAGATAAGAAGAAACCAAAACCCCAATAAAAATTGGGGACTTGTAATGAGTCTTATGGGAAAGAAAGGTAATGAAAAATGTAGAACAATATTATAAAATTTATAAGGAAGTGTTATTTATGAGAAATATTCCAGACAGTGACAGGTGGAAGCTGAATAGCATACACATAGTCTTATTAAGTATGTGCATGAAAGTTGTGAACCTATGGAATTTTGAAGTGTTTTCAAAAGACCGAACAAAATTTAAATATTTATAACTTTACCAGAATGGCCAGAAGTATTTGAACCACCTGTGCTAAATGTCAACGTATAAAAATAAGTAACCAAACTAATAGAGGATACATGCAGAAAATTATTCGAAAGAAACAGATGACTCTGGAAAGAATAGATTTATTTGGCCTATTACCAAAAGCAAAATGGGGCTACAATCACATGTTCATTATGGTAGATCTGTTTTCAAAATTCATAAAGTTATATCCAACAAAGAAAAAAGGATTATTTTGGAAGGGTAAGAATTCCAAACGCTACTCTATCTGGTAGTGGAAGTAAGTTAACTTCCAAATCATGGAAAAGTTTTATTGAGGAGGAAAATATAAAACATGCATTAATATTAGCACACAATCCATCAAGTAACCCCATTGAAAGATACATGAGAGATATTGGCAGACTGTGTAGGGCCTATAGCAGTAAATGGCACTTAAGTTGGATTGGATATAAGTACTTTTGAGCATATACTAATTACTTTACAGCATTCAACCACTGGATTTTTCACCATTTGAGATAATGTATGAGAAGAAACCTACTAATTTAATTGATGAAATGATAGAATTTCCTGCATACAAAAGCCTAACTTCACAGGAAGGAGAGGAGATAGTCAAGAAGAATATAGAGGAACAGTGCAATATTACGAAACAGAGACAGGATAGGAGGGTAACAGTAACCCATTTTATGGCAGGAAAAACGGCTGTTGTGAAAACCAATGAAAAGTCAAGGGCAGTTAGCGGAAAAATTGAGAAATTTTTTTGACATTGATATTGGATCATTTGATATATTAGTCATTCCTCATCCAAATGGTTGCAGGCTAACTTACTGTGACAAGTAAGTTAAGAAAATTATTTGGATTAAGAAATATTGTGCAGCTGAAGCCATACCAATGTGCAACTAAAACTGGTAAATAAAGTCTGCCATTACAAAGGAATGATGGCAGTGCAAATGAGTTGATGGAGATTTGTACATTATTGTAGAAGTTTAAACCAATCTTCAGGGGGATGCATCTTCTTTATGCACCAAGTGTGTGGCATGCACTAGGTTCCTAGCCATGTGATTCTCAGTTCAAAATTTTGGGTTTTCAGAATCACATTATTCTTTATTCTGTGCTATAAAATGCATATCCCCTTCTCTCTTCACACCTCAAAGTAATGTACAATGAATTTAGAACACTTAGAAACATGCCTATGTGCTGAGTAATTACAACCTATAATGTTACTTACGCTTTGATCTACATTGATATGCTACACACCACTCGCAATGATTGTCAGTACACAGATCTTTATGAAATGTTATTTCAGTGTAATGTTATGATGGATGAGATTAGCAGCATTACAATTTGTACATCATGTACTTGAAAAAAATAAATGAAAAACTCAAGCAGCAGGTGTATTCCTGGACATCTCAAGGGCTTTTGATAGAGTAAATCATGACAAGCTCTTATCGAAAATTGTAAAGAGTGGTGTAGCTTAAAAACACATGCAATTGCTAGAAACATATTTAAAGGGTAAACAACAGTGCACGAAGATTATGTACTCTAATGGAAAAATACTGGAGAGTAGAAGGTCAAGTATAAGAAATATACAGTCTGGTGTTCCTCAGGGCTGCATTTTAGGTCCAGACCTAACCATAAACTATGTAATTGATTTCCCAATTTCTCTTAACAACAAGCAATTGATCAGTATGTATGCACAAGAAAGTCTAATTGTAGAGATACATAACTTTATTGAAAAGGTAAGAGCTCACTTTGAAAGAGTAAAAATAGAAAAAAACTAATATTATTCATTTTAAACCAAGTGGTCCAATCGGATAAAATACTGTGATTGATGAAATTCTACAAAAAACCTGTAAAGACTGTAAATTCTTGTGTTTATGCATAGATGATCGATTTTCATGGAAGCAGCAAGCTGATTATGTCTGCAAAAAAATAACACCCAGTCTCTATGTATTAAGAAGATTATCACTATACCTTTATTCAGAAACCCTAAGGACTGTATGTTTTGAAATAGTGTATCCTTTCTTGTCTTATGAAATAGTACTGTGGTGTGGGACATGCCAAACTAATATGAAAAGGGTTGTCATACTGCAGAGGCGAGCCTTGAGGATCATAGCAAAAGTAAAACCAACAACTTTTTGCAAACCTGTATTCATTAGACACAATATTCTCACATTTTATGCCATGTATGTACTAGAAACTATAATGCTAGTGAAAGAAGATACTAAGATCACAAAAAGAAACATGGATGTTCACAACGATGAAACAAGGTGTAGAAAAGATTTTCATATGGTTAACAACAGATTAACTTTAACACTGAAAAGGATCTATGTTAAAGGAGCTGTTTTTAATAACTTGTCACCAAATAAAGTTACGATATTGACAGAGGATACTTTTAAAAAGTGAGTAAAGCAGTGGTTTATCCAAAAACGCCCTTACAACTTGAGTTTATCATGAATTACAATGTAAAAAGATGTAACTGTAAAAACTTTGTACTTAACTGAAAATGCACATGCATGTAAAATTACATTTTACAAGCAATAAATGGAATTGAACTGAATTTTTATGTCCTCATCTAGGCTTCACATCAGTAGCTCACTGGTTCATGATTTACCATATGTATTATTACAATATATGTTTTATATATATGAAACAAATGCCTATGTCTATGTCTACATGATTACTCTGCTATTCACAATAAAGTGCCTGGCAGAGGGTTCAATGAACCACCTTCATGCTGTCTCTCTACCGTTCCACTCTTGAACAGCATGCAGGAAAAACGTGGTTAAATTTTTCCGTGCGAGCCCTGATTTCTCTTATTTTATCATGATGATCATTTCTCCCTATGTAGGTGGGTGCCAACAGAATGTTTTCGCAATCGGAGGAGAAAACTGGTGATTGAAATTTCATGAGAAGATCCCGTCGCAACGAAAAATGCCTTTGTTTTAATGATTGCCACTCCAATTCACATATCATGTCTGTGACACTATCGCCCCTATTTCACGATAATACAAAATGAGCTGCCCTTCTTTGTACTTTTTTGATGTCATGCATCAGTCCCACCTGATGCGGATCCCACACCGCACAGCAGGTCAGACGAGCATAGTGTAAGCAGTCTCTTTGGTAGACCTATAGCACCTTCTAAGTGTTCTGCCAATGAATCGAAGTCTTTGGTTTGCTCTACCCACAATATTATCTATGTGATCATTCCAATTTAGGTTATTTGTAATTGTAATCCCTAAGTATTTAATTGAATTTACAGCCCTCAGATCTGCGTGACTTATTGTGTAATCGAAATTTAGCTGATTTCTTTTAGTACTCATGTGAATAACTTCACACATTTCTTTATTCAGGGTCAATTGCCACTTTTCGCACCATACAGATATCTTATCTAAATCATTTTGCAAGTTGTTTTGATCATCTGATGACTTTACAAGATGGTAAATGACAGCATCATCTGCAAACAATCTAAGGTGGCTACTCAGATTGTCTCCTATGTCATTAATATTGATTAGGAACAATAGAGGGCCTACAACACTTCCTTGGGGAATGCCGGTTATTTCTCATGTTTTACTCGATGACTTTCTGTCTATTTCTACGAACTGTGACCTTTCTGACAGGAAATCACGAATCCAGTCACACAACTGGGGCGATATTCCGTAGGCACACAGTATGATTAGAAGACGCTTGTGAGTAACAGTGTCGAAAGCCTTCTGGAAATCTAAAAATAAGGAATCAATTTGACATCCCCTGTTGATAACACTTATTACTTCATGAGTATAAAGAGCTAGCTGTGTCTCACAAGAACGATATTTTCTGAATCCATGCTGACTATATGTCAATAAATCATTTTCTTCAAGGTACTTCATAATGTTTGAATACAGTATATGTTCTAAAACCCTACTGCAAATTGACGTTAGTGATATAGGCCTGTAATTCAGCGGATTACTCCTACTTCCCTTTTTGGGTATTGGTGTGACTTGAGCAATTTTCCAGTGAGTGGTTGTATATAATTACTAAATATGGAGCTATTTTATCAGCATACTCTGAGAGAAACCTGACTGGTGCACAATCTGGACTGGAGGCCTCACCTTTATTAAGTGATATAAGTTGCTTTGTTACACCAACGATATCTACTTCTATGTTTCTCATCTTGGCAGTTGTTCTTGATTGGAATTCAGGAACATTTACTTCATCTTCTTTGGTGAAGGAGTTTTGGAAAACCATGTTTAATTACTTTGCTTTAGTGGCATTGTCATTAGTGCCTTCACCATTGTTATTGCGCAGTGAAGGTACTCATTGTGTCTTGCCACTGGTGTGCTTTATGTATGACAAGAATCTCTTTGGGTTTTCTGTTTCTGCCAGATTTCAAGACAGAATTTAATTTTGGGTGCTAATGACCGTGACCGTAGCAGTTTTGCGCCCTAAAAAAAAAAAATAAAAAAAAAGGACAGAATTTCATTGTGGTAATTATTAAAAGCATCTCACATTGAAGTATGCATCATATTTCAAACTTCTGTAAAACTTTTCCAATCTTGGGGATTTTGCATTCTTTTAAATTTGGCATGCTTTTTTCGTTGCTTCTGCAACGATCTGACCTGTTTTGTGTACCATGGGGGAGCAGTACCATCACTTATTAATTTATGTGGTATATATCTCTCAATTGCTGTTGATACTATTTTTTTGAAAACATCCCACAACTTTTCTACATTTACATGATCAGATCGGAAGGAGTGAAGACTGTCTCTTAAAAAGGTGTTAATAGCATTTTTATCAGCTTTTTTAAATAGATATACTTTGCGTTTCTTTTCGATGGTTGTAGGTGATATGGTATTCAGCCTAGCAGCAACTGCCTTGTGGTTGCTAATCCCTGTATTCATCACAACACTCACTATTTGTCCACGATTATTTGTTGCTAAAAGGTCAAGTATGCTTTCGCAACCATTTACGCTTTGAGTGGGCTCATCAACTACATGTTCAACAGGATGATGTTTTATGCCTGCAACCAGCTTTAAATGTATAATTTTTCCAGCATATCGAGGGTAGATTGAAGTCACCACTGACTATAATTGTATGAGTGGGGGTACTTATTTGAAATGGGACTCAAGTTTTCTTCAAATTGTTCAGCAACTATGTCTTCTGAGTCGAGGGCTCAGTAAAACAATCCAATTAATAGTTTATGAATATAATAGAGGGAAACATTCCACGTGGGAAAAATATATCTAAAAACAAAGATGATGTAACTTACCAAATGAAAGCATTGGCATGTTGATAGACACACAAACAAACACAAACACACACACAAAATTCAAGCTTTCACAACCAACGGTTGCTTCATCAGGAAAGAGGGAAAGAGAGGGAAAGACAAAAGGATGTGGGTTTTAAGGGAGAGGGTAAGGAGTCATTCCAATCCCGGGAGTGGAAAGACTTACCTTAGGGGGAAAAAAGGACAGGTATACACTCGCGCACACACACACACACACACACACACACACACACACACACACACACACACACACATATATATATATATAATAGAGGGAAACATTCCACGTGGGAAAAATATATCTAAAAAGAAAGATGATGAAACTTACCAAACAAAAGCGCTGGCAGGTCGATAGACACACAAACAAACACAAACATACACACAAAATTCTAGCTTTCGCAACCAATGGTTGCCTCGTCAGGAAAGAGGGAAGGAGAAGGAAAGACAAAAGGATATGGGTTTTAAGGGAGAGGGTAAGGAGTCATTCCAATCCCGGGAGCGGAAAGACTTACCTTAGGGGGAAAAAAGGACAGGTATACACTCGCACACACACACATATCCATCCACACATACACAGACACAAGCAGAAAATAAGGTATACACTCGCACACACACACATATCCATCCACACATACACAGACACAAGCAGACATTTTCTGCTTGTGTCTGTGTATGTGTGGATGGATATGTGTGTGTGTGCGAGTGTATACCTGTCCTTTTTTCCCCCTAAGGTAAGTCTTTCCGCTCCCGGGATTGGAATGACTCCTTACCCTCTCCCTTAAAACCCATATCCTTTTGTCTTTCCTTCTCCTTCCCTCTTTCCTGACGAGGCAACCATTGGTTGCGAAAGCTAGAATTTTGTGTGTATGTTTGTGTTTGTTTGTGTGTCTATCGACCTGCCAGCGCTTTTGTTTGGTAAGTTTCATCATCTTTCTTTTTAGATATATATATAAAACCCACCACCCGATGGCCAAGTCAAGGAATCTGCAGCCTACAAGGTCACAGAACCACCTGAGCCTCTGATTCAGACCCTCCACTCGGCTCTGCACCAAAGGACCACAGTCGGTTCTATCGACGATGCTGCAGATGGTGAGCTCCACCTTAATCTCGGAAGCAAGACTGGCAGTCTTTACCATTTCCGCTAGCCGCCCGAAAGCGGATGGAATCTGCTCCAATCCAAAGCAACACACGTCATTGGTACTGACATGAGCCACCACCTGCAGTTGGCTGCACCCTGTACTCTTCATGGCATCCGGAAGCACCGTTTCCACATCCAGAATGACTACCCCCAGAATGCACACAGAGTGCACACTGGCTTCCTTCCCCTCCTTGGCAACCATGTTCCTAAGGGGCCCCATTATGCACCTAACATTGGAGCTCCCAACTACCAGCAAACTGACCCTCTGTGAATGCCCAGACCTTGCCTGCTGAGAAGCTTCCTCTGGAATGGGGTGGACGAATGCATCCGGCTCAGAGACATTGTCACCCACAGATAACGCCCGAAACCTGTTCGTCAAACGAACCGGGGAGGCCCTACAATCGGCCCCATGGAAAGTTTTTCGGTGTCTGCCAGACTCTGGAATAATCTCCCACTCGACCATGAGTGAGGGGTCAACCTCAGTGCAGGCAGTACCCAGGGAGGACACAGCAGTGGACCGATCAGAGGACACATGGGACGTGCTCGACTTTAGCTTAATACTTTGTCCTATAAATGAGATGATATGTATAAAGTACTATAATGTCAATCTATGAGCATTATGAAGAGTTTGTAACTGGTTATGATTTTTTTGTGGCCTAACACCATTCAAGCAAAGGAAATATGTGAAAATACCACACCACTAGCTTGAAGCCCTGTAAACAAAAACAACAAAAACAATATCCAGCCAACAGCAGTATGATGTTCTATCATCAGTTGTACACAAGATAGTTATACTTACTTGCAAATATAAAATCACTCAGACACTCATATACAGAGAGAGAGAGAACTGGTTTGGTGGTTCATTCCTGAGTTGAATGATTTGAGATGTGGAAGAGGAATATATTTACATAAACACTACATTTACTTATCACTATGGAATAGTAAGCTACGGAAATACGCTGTAAATGATACTCATTTACATCTGTTAATACCACTCCCATTCTTTGTTTGGGTTAAAGGGTCTTTCATGCAAAACATTGTCAGAAATGATATTATGACTATATATGTCTATGCACCTAAAAGAGATGTGCAAGAGAAATATATTTACATACACACTACATTTACTTAATGTTATGGAATAGTAAACCAAGGAAATACACTGCAAATGATACACATTTACAACTGATAATACTACTCTCATTCTTTGTTTGTGATGAAATTGTCTTCCAAGTGAAACCTTGTCAGAAATGATAATATCATAATATATGTCTATGCACCTAAAAAAAGAATGTCTTACATCACTGAAAGAAATCAGATGCCCCAAACTACATGAATAGTCATCCTAATGAATCGTAGACAATTTATAGTTCCTCATGATGCTGAATAGGTACACTTTGAAAAGTTGTTGAACACACATATGGAATATTGTCATTTATGTTTAAATATATTACACACACACACTGTCCTTATACAATGTACACACAAAAAGACTTTAAGAATTAATTGGACACTTATTCAACTAATATTTTATTACTTGCAAACACAATTTATAAGAAATGCTCAGAAGTCTTAACACTTTGATGGTTATGGTTGTACACCCACACAACTTATGCATGGGTTGAACACAGAAATTTATGTGTTTATGTGAAATCATGACTCATACTATGTGAATATTTAGATTGTCACTATAGTTATTACTCATGTTACAAGCATTATGTGCTTTGAAACTGCTATATCAGTGATACACTGTGAAAATACAATACTACACTATTGGTTTGCAATTTTTATGAGAATGTATTTATGCTGAATCAAGATGGATTGTAAAGTCATACATGTTACAGAGAGAGAGAGAGAGAGAGAGAGAGAGAGAGAGAGAGAGAGAGAGAGAGAGTCTATATTAATCTGCAGATAAATAACTAACACGTCCATACATATTAACAATTTTGTGAAGGTTTTTCCATGATTAGTTTTTGCCCACCTTCATTAATTTCAATGGCAAACAAATGAAGGAGATGTAAGGTTCCTTGGATGTAGATACAAGAGTTTTGTTACACTTGTGGAGATATGTGGAGGAAAGGAGAGGAATTTTGATATGACAAATGAACTATCCTTTGTAAAAGAAGAACTAACATAAGATTACATGTGATGCTACATGTTTGAATTTTACTCTGACTTATGTGTATATGCATTTAACCATTTGTACAAAAATGCCGTGTATCTTAACTGTGTATGGCGAATTTGAAATACTACATTTGATGACTCTACTACAAGACTGTTCAGAATGAACTATGAAACTAGTACACTAACACTTATTTCTATGAAGTGCCATACTGGAAAATATTGGCTAGCACTGAAACTGAGTACATGTTATTAAGAGTAAATGCAATTTACACCTTTCCAAGAAGATGAAGTGATTACTAAAAGAGTAAATACTTGATTTTCATGATGATGATTTTCATGTGGAAGATAATATCACATCATGGATATGAAAGATAGAGGATGCAGAAAATACTAGTATAAGTTTATTCATAATACTACATTGTGCTTGCCTATAGATAAGTTGAAAAAGCACCAAAATTGAATTTAGTTAGTTTTACATTTCATTATTACCTCATTTTGTAAACTTTGGCTTCACATGACCTACGTGCACCCCCACTGCTGGAACAAAATATTCTATCATAAGATCCATTTTGATTGGAGAACAGAGCAGCTGTTTTCATAAATTACACTATAGGAAATGCTCTACTTATTAAGAATGTATGTATGATATCATTTTGCATTATACCTGAATTAGTAGATAGCACAATTTGTTGAGCTATTTTAATTTTAATTTAAACCATTCAAACTTGTAAGATTTCAATTGTGCTTCAATCATTTTATAAATTATCTGTTGTGTTCTGACTGAGCTATTGGTTATAGAAATGGCATGTTGTTTCAGAGAAAAAGAAAGATTCTGCAAAGACTCAAGAAGAAATGATATTCCACCTGATGACATGTTGATTACAAATTCCCATTGTATTACTCATTCTACTCAGAAGAGAAAGGACATGGAGGAACCACATTTGTGAAACAAAGTGATCTTTAATAATTTATGCAGAGACATTGTGTATATACTTGTTTAAATTGTTCTTTGCTTAATAAATTTATGTTATATGCTTAGCGATAATACATGCAATTTGCAACACAAATAGATGCAAACACCACAATTAATTTACAACAAAGTAATGTTTAATAATTTAAGTAAAGACATTGTGTAAATACTTGCTTAAATTGTTCTTTGGTTAGCAGATTTATGTTATATGCTTAGCAATAATACTCATAACCAATTTGCAATGCAAATAGATGCAAGCAACAAAATTATTGTATAACATACTCTTGCTTTGTTACATGCGTACTGTGATAAAGTCTTACCCATCATTCTTATGTGCAATACCTTGGGTGTGCATGCCGAAGTAAACAGAATGCGATCACGCATAACAAGGCATGTGATGCAGACTGTATAGTAGTAGCTGATACTTATTCCCAGTGTATATGCAAACCTATATAACTTAATAAGCACACATTGCGTCTATATTAGTTGACTGAATTAATGAAACTGACATACCTGGAGCTAAATAATAATGAAATATTGTAGAATATTGGTTAAATGTTGCTTCAGAGCAAAAATATGTGTAACAAATGGAAACCAATGATAAAACTTGTATTTACAAAATTCGTACACAGAAACATCATTCTAATTATTGTCCAGATATGTGTAAAGGATTCATTTTAGTATCAAAAACAATCCTGTACTTAAAAAGTTATAAACATTTCAAAATCAAACATTATTGTGAAAAAGTATTTCATGTAATTTGGCAATGATAACTGTAATGTTTCAGCATGCTTATTATTCTGAAAACACCATAACAAATTATAAATCCAAATTCCATAAATTCTTTTGGAAAATCAATCAACTTTTAACTGTAAACTTCAAAATTACTGTTCTATATAATGAATGTACTTACATTTCAATTATTGTAAGATATGTAAGGATCAGTGACAGCAACCCTGACATGGCTGGAGTTGTCTCAGATTTTGTTGAATCAATGTTATGTGATCTTTGTGGTGCAAAGAAATAAGATACTACCCACACTTTTTAGTTTTGGCCACATCATTTAGGAGACTTAATTAACCAAAATGAATTGACCCTGACATTACAGAGAGCCTAATTGCCATGAAGAGATAAGCAACCGAATTATGATCATCAGTAAACAGCAAGTTGTCTATTCTTTGTAGCCAGAGAAGACAGATACATTTTAATAAGAACTTCACAGTCTGCACTTACTACGGTCATATAGTAATTTATCGCAGGAAAACTGCACTGTGGGAGTTCAATTATGTCAGTCCATAATGAGCATCAACATGTCCAACAGTCATTTATTTCATTGGCAAATAACTTTCTACACCACTTGTTCATCATAACACAGATCAGTTAAAATATTCATTAATTTGAGTTACAGTAATTGCTCTAAATATTAAAGTTCTTGAGATTCACAGATGCCAATGTGTGTATTTTCATGAACAGAATGTACATGGCTGTGGAGTGAGCCAACACTGGGAGGGCACCTGAAATAATGTGTAGTTGTGGGCTTCCTAATGTTGAATTGGAAGTTTTGTGATCGAGACAGTATTACAAAGATAGGCAAAAGAAAAAATTGATACTTTGAAACTACACAATGCTTTAAAAATGTTAGGTTGAATATAACTGTTTTTGATGCAATATATGAACCAGTAGAATTTTAGACTATAAAAAAATATTACTCATCAGAAATTTAGAAATACACAAGGACACTCTGTGCTTCACAAAATGAAAAAAACGTAATATCCTATTTCTATAATATCACTGAGTCACAGTTGGAATTGACCAACTCAAACAAATATCTGCGGGTAACATTTTGTAGCGATGTGAAATGGAATGATCACATAGGCTCAGCTGTGGGTGAAGCAAGTGGTAGAGTTTGGTTTACTGGTAGAATAATGGTGAAATGCAATCAGTATACAAAGGAGATTGCTTACAAATCACTCATATGACCCATTCCAAAATATTGCTCAAGGGTGTGGGATCCATACCAAACAGGATTATTGGGGGATATTGAACATATTCAGAGAAGGGCAGCATGATTTTTTACAGGTTTGTTTGACCCAGTGGAAAAGTTACTGTGATGCTGAAGAAACTGAATTGAAAGACTCTTGAAGATAGACATAAACTATCTCAAGACAGTTCATTAATGAAGCTTCAAGAACAGGCTTTAAATGATGATTTTAGGAATATACGACAACCTCCTATGTATCACTCACATAGGGATAATGAGGACAAGGTTAGAATATTTACAGCATGTGCAGAGTTATTCAGCCAATCATTCTTCCTGTGCTCCATATGTAAATGTAACAGGAGGAAACCCTAATAACTGGCACAATGCAACATATCCTCTGCCATGCACTTTGCGCTGGTTTGCAGAGTACGAATGTAGATATAAAACATGCATGAAAATCTCAAGACTTTATTTAGATTTAATTTCACTTAAATTTATTGTTCAGATTATCAATTTTGTCATTATTTTTGCATTGAAATAATTAGTTTTTATTACAGCACTTGTAATTTGAGAATACAAGTAATTGATGTCAGTATTACAGCTTGCAACATGCAAAACCTTATGAGCTACTGGTAATTGGTATATTTGTGAAATATGACCTACACCAGTTGAAAGCTAAGCATTCCACCTCTCCAGTAATGTTTCTTAAATTACCTGAAACTAATTATCTTCCAAAATAATTAAACTTGAAGTTCTATGCCACTAACAGTGTTCACTGCAGATTTTGGCCTAACCACTGGTAGATTCTGACTTCTGACTACTTTTCTGTACAAAATGGTGTGCGTGTGTGTTTTTGACCTCATGAGTGCTCAACATCAAGGTGATAAGTGCCTTTACATATATTAAAAGAAATGAATGTGGATAAAATAATTAAAATTGTTATCACACTGTGAAAAGGAAACCTTTAAAATGACACTCATTCACTCTCTCCCACCTCATTTGCATTGACCCACACAATTGCTCTATCTCACCTGCCTTAATACAATAGAGAAGGGTGAAAGAAGCTGGACATGGGAGTAAAACAGAAATAAAACAATATAATAGCTAAAAAAGGCACAGGGAAGTGTGACTAACTGACTACTTACAAAAACATGGATGAGCCAGTCAACCTTTTAACACATTAAGAACATCTCCTTAGAATTTGCAGTAACAAGTTGGACAATTCAAAAAACTTTAAAATTCTAACCACACCCATTAAGTGTCACTTAAAATAGAGAGCAGATGTGCCACCAAATCTGACACTGCCTTCTGATCTGAAAATAAAATACAGTCTAGTAAAATTTGGTGCACAATGATCTGTACACCCACGTACCACATTTTTTAGGGTCATTGCACCAGGACAAGAACAAAGACTGTGCCCTATGTGAAGATGAGTGAGAAGGACCTCATCCAATCTTTGTGGCTGTGAGGAGATATGAAATGGCTGTTAATGGGCTTTACTAGATGCAGATTATTATCTGTCGCATCCATCCATTTGTCTTCCAATTGACGCCTGACTCTGCACCTCAACAGCAAGGAGAGAGAATGCAGGGAGATGCACAGTGAATTAACTGAGGATCATGACACATGTTCTAGGTTGCAACATCAGCCCTTTCACTCCCCACAATAACCTCTTGCCCTGGTAACCCATAGAATGACACCTCCTTCCCCAACCACTGCAATTGGTGGAGGGTGTCCTGGATATTGTGGACTACCTTATCTGCTGGGTACAAGCATTGTAGAGAGTGAATTGCACCCAAAGAATGAGAACAGACAAGAAATTTAGCACTTGAAGCACATCTCATCTGCTCCAGTGCCTGCAAGATCATATATAATCATGTATCAAAGGCAGTAAAATCCTGAGGCAGTCAGGCTTTGAGGACATGATGAGGGAAACAACAGAGCAACCAATGAAGACATGGAGTCCACTGTTTCAACCCATCTGTAAAGACAGCTACAGAGCTGTGGTGCTCAGTTAAAACGCCATAAAATAAAGTATCAAAACACACAGAGGAGTGCAATCTCTCCTGTACTGTGTCGTGTCCTGACATAGGTGGGAGAGGGAGAAAAGGGGTTACTGGTCAGTCTGTGCTCCCAAGTGGTCCACAGCAAAAGTCAGAAGGACAATTCAGAGTGAAGGCATTTGACTGTTTTGTTATATCTGAGCCAACACTGGTATGGGCATTTACTAGAAATGCAGATGGTGAGACTTGGTAGGGAACTTGTTGTGGAGACTCTTGGACAAACAGGATTTTGAAATAGTTGTTTATTCCAGACAGGACTAACAAATACACTGGAGGCTAGTTCTAGGTTAGAAAAAGCATGAATTACCCTATTACAACAGAATCCAGTGCAGAAGTCCCAGGAGTGGATGCTAATCGCAGTAGCAAATACTAGCAGCATCTTAAGGCAACAACTTAGTTGCAAAACAAAACATACTGAATGTGACACTGTACACTGAGGCACTCCAAGTGAGGGAGCAGACTTATGCGGAGTTGGACCGAGGCTGGAGTCAACGGACATGGATTCGGCGTCCAGATCATCTCACTGAGAACTCCGCCAAAATGTGGAATCTAGGGGTTTTAAAGAGTTGCTTGGGGGCACTGTTTTTCCCACTTAAAGTCATCCAGCCAATCCTGCAGGTCTCTTGCAGGCGCCTGCCAATCACGGTTTAGTTAGGTCCCCACTACTGCTCCTAAGGCGGGGATGTTAATGCAGTTGCACTAAGTAAGTCCATATTTGGTATCAACATTGTTCAGCTGAAAGCAAAACGTAACTGCTCTGCCAAATAAGGCTTGCAAGATTATTGTTATACGTCATTTAGCCCCGCCCCTCAGGCTCCCCAGAGTAGGGACTACCAGGTCAACAGTTTTTTGACATTTTCACTCTCTTTCTAACCCTTGTGAGCCTACTGATTTGCTGTTCTCAGAGCTGGTATCAAGCAGGCTTTATATGCTAGTACATGCCTGTTGGTTACAAAGTTCTATGGTGGCAACCTACCACAGCATCTAGACGACATATGAAGTTACATGTTAATTCCTTGAAGAGTAACTAGTGCCATGGGACCACATCTGGGGGCGTCTGCATTCTTGCAAGGCTCTCCCCTTATGGTTTACTTCATGTAACAATATCTCTCCTAGTTTCGCCTGCCCCTGGCATTGTCTCTGCTTCCACACCTTGGAGCGCCTGTCCTCCTTTCTCACAGCTTCAAGATAACACTACAGTAGCAAGGAATATACAATGTACTGTGTGATCAAAAAGTCAGTATAAATTTGAAAACTGAATAAATCATTGAATAATGTAGATAGAGAGGTACAAATTGACACACATGCTTGGAATGACATCGGGTTTTATTAGAACCAAAAAAATAGAAAAGTTCAAAAAATGTCTGACAAATGGCGCTTCATCTGATCAGAAGAGCAATAAATAGCATAACAAAGTAAGACAAAGGAAAGATGACGTTCTTTACAGGAAATGCTCAATATGTCCACCATGATTCCTCAACAATAGCTGTAGTCAAGGAATAATGTTGTGAACAGCACTGTAAAGCATGTCCGGAGTTATGGTGAGGCATTGACGTCAGATGTTGTCTTTCAGAATCCCTAGAGATGTCAGTCGATCATGATACACGTGCAACTTCAGGTAACCCCAAAGCCAATAATCGCATGGACTGAGGTCTGGGGACCTGTGAGGCCAAGCATGAGGAAAGTGGTGGCTGAGCACACGATCATCACTAAACGACATGCACAAGAAATCTTTCACGTGTCTAGCAATATGGGGTGGTTCTAATAAAACCCCATGTTATTCCAAGCATGTGTGTCAATTTTTACCTCTCTATCTACATTATTCCATGGTTTATTAAGTTTTCAAATTTATACTAACTTTTTGATCACCCGGTATTACAACTGCACTAAATCTACAATTGTCCAGGTGCAGTAAATCTAAAATTATCATGGGCCTCTGTGGTAACCAGGGTGGCAGGCAGTTAGAGCCCTGGTTTGGGGTTGGTCGAGATCCTCGCCAAGGGACTCCAGCACATGCTGCACTCAGATCCCAAAAGGTCTTGTTGTTCATGGACAATGGGGGAAAGGCATTCCAGAGGCAAATGCAGATGAATTAGAGCTGCAAGGAATCTACATGCTTGATGCACTGTGAGGAGCTGCCACCAGATAATGAGTGGTGGCTCCCCAGCCTCCGCACAGAGACTGGGTACAGGGCTGGACCTATAAGCTTTCAGGTCTCTCAGGTGTGGTAACCACAATAACTTGGAGTAAAAAATGAGGTTCAGAAACCATGCTGAGTCTTTGAATTGTAGAATGGTGACCCTCGAATGCAGGCTATGAAAATTAAAAATATGATGAGAATGATTAAAATGAACCCAAACAAAAATGAACACACACACGCTTATCTGCAGAAAACTGCAAACTTGTCTTTGCAGCCAATTCTAACCTCCACACCTTAAGTTGCAACTCAAGAGTCACTGTTGTGACACTTGAGGAGGAAAAGAAAATGCAAAATCGTTCACAAATAAGGAACATTGTATGGGACTCCATATGGTAGATGTGAAACTATTGATACTTATGGCAAAGAAGATAACATTTAATAAAACACTGCCCTGAGGGACAACATTCACCTACTCAAAATAATCTGACAGCATGTCACCGGCTTGGTACCTATAAACAGCTGAGACAGAAAAGACCATATGAAGAGGGGGAGGCCATAAAAGCCCCATTGATACAGCTGTGTGAGAATACTGTGTCTTCAAGTAGTATAATATGCTTACTGATATCAAAGAATATGTCGGTTCAGAGATACTTATGTAGGAAAGGCGGCTGAATGAACTCCTCTAGAGGGTTAGGTTATTGTGGACTGAAATCTCCAGAATCCACATTGAGAGTGGCTAAGGAGTTGCCTAGTCTCTAACAACCAGACAGGATGACCCTTAACAACTCACTCCAGGGTCTTTCCTACACAGCTCGTTAAGGCAATACTCTGGTAGCTATGGGGCACGTGCTGTCCTTTCCTGGTTTGAGGAGAGGTATCAAATTTGCCTCTCTCCACAAGTTGGGGAAGTGATCTGTATGCCATGTCACACTAAAGCAGTTGAGAGGGAATTCCTTTGACACTGCTGGCAAATGTCAGTACCAGATTTGGTCGTGACCAGGTGCAGTAACATGAGTCTCAGATAGTGTTGATTCCAGCTCCCTCATGGAGAAAGGGTAGTTGGAAGATTCAGAATTGTTGGATCTGAAGTCCAGCTTGCCCCCTCTACAGTGGTGTGGTAGATCCTGGCTGGTATTGACAGTAGTTTTTGCAAAACGCTCTGCCAGCATCTGTGCAATTTCTCCAGGCATCATTTGGATACACCCATTTCAGCACTGCTGCTATTAGTAAAAGACTGTGTCTACCAGAAATCCTCCTGATGCCTTACCATACTTTCATAGAAAAGTGGAATGATTGATTGAGTCCAGGAACACTTACCATGATCTTTTCTTGCTCTCCTTAATAACGCATTGAGTCTTGACCCTTGCGACTCAAAATGCTGTTGGGTGGGTACTTAAACTTACCAAGAGTTGCACACCTGATGTAGGCTGCTGAGCACCACTCATTGCTCCACCAAGGTACAGTGAGCCTCCTAAAATGACCTGAGAACTTTGGGATGGATAAGTCAGTGGCATGGTGGATCACACGTGTAATGTGGTCCTCCCATTCCTGGATGCTGTCACAGAGTTCAAACACAGCCAGCTGGCTGAACAGCATCCACTTAGCCCTGCTGACCATCCATGTTGATGGCTTCTCTTCAGGCAGTGCTCCATCCAGCAGGTGAATGCGGAGTGGGTATTGGTCACTGGAATGAAGGTTGTCAATGAACTCCCATTGAGCAGAGTCGGCTCTATCCAGCAGGTGAATGTGGAATGGGAAATGGTCACTGGAATCAAGGTCATCAATGACCTCCCATTGAACAGTCTGCAAGGGCTGGAGAGCAGAAAGAGTGGTTGATGGCTGAGAATGACCCATTAACAGTACAGAAATGAGTGTGAGTATCTGTGTTGAGAATGCACAGCTCATGAGCTCATGAGACATCAGAGGCTCTTCAAAACCCAACCCCAAAGGCAAGTAGAGGTCAAGCCCCACAAGACATGATGGGCATTGAAGTCTCCCAGTAGGAAAAATGGTCACGAGAGTTGTCCCATAAGATCTGTGAGAATCTCAGAGTCTATTGCGTCTTGCGGAGGTAGATACAGTGAACAAACAGTTGAACCTCCCCAACACATGAATTTTAATAACTGCTTACATGTCAGTAACCAGGAGGAGAGCAGAGGAGTGATATGCATTGTTGACAAACACAGCAACCCCTTTGTTGGCTCTGTTCCCAGTCAGATCATCCTTTCAGTGAAGGGTATAGCCCTGTGGCACAGGAGCATCAGTGGCTTTAGAATATGTGTCTTGTAAACACAGTGACAGGGGATGATCCTGTGCTAGCACTTTCAGTTCCACCACATGCGTCCTAAGCCCATTAATGTTCTACTCTAATATGGGAGCCATCTATCATATGGATTGCACTTTCACCCCATCTTTCCAATGGAGAAGGGAGCCTGTAAAGGGGGGTGGGTGCTCAGTTTTCAGATAGGATGATTACCCCAGTCTGAGATCAAGGTCCATTAGCCCTACAAAGGGTCAAGAGAGACATCAGATAGGATGATGTCAACATCATCAGACTATTCACTTCCCAACTCTGTCAGTGATGGATGCTTGGCCTTTGATTTTTTGCCCTGGGTAGGATTCAGAATGACAACCATGGAAGTGGTAGTGGTAGTGCTGGACAGTGGACCAGACTGAACCTTTGGAGGAGCAGGGAGCTCCACAATGTTAGCAACCATGGCCTTGTCCGATATTCTGGAAAGAAGTGTAGGCTTTGAAGGAACTGTAGCAAGACAAGTGCACTGGCAATTGCAGGTACTAGCACTGGCACTAGCAACCTCCATTTGTGTAGCAATATTGGTCTTTTGAACTGGGTGTTTAAGAACAGACACAAAGGAGATGACAAGCTTTGGGGGCTGCATAGCCTTATATATCTTTTTGGCCTCAGCATACAAGGTAAACTTAGTTGTTTTGATCTCCTATATCTTCCTTTCTTCAAGGAAGACATGCAGTTCCTACTCAAGACATGATGATTTGGAGGATATGAACAACTGACACCTTCATGGGTGGCCTTACCATGTTTCCCACAGATGACTTCTCCCTTCAAACTTGGTGTACCCAAAGTACTGCCATGTAAAACAGTGCATAGGTGGTTTTATATATAGTTTTTATACATAAAAAGACAAAACTTTCTCAAAGCTGCCCTCTTTCCTTTTTATTATAAGAAACACATTCTGGCCATCAGCATGTGTGCTGTTACTCAACACTGGAAGAGTCTGTGTAATCTCCAATTATGGAGGACTGACACATGAGGCCCCTTGTTTAATTGCGTGTTGGTACCTATCAATGGCCCACTGTTTCCATTGGGAGGAAGAACAGAAGGTTTTGAAGAATCCATCCCAGTCCCATAAGCAGCTAGGGCAATAAAAGTCCACCGAGACAGAGCCTTGCATGCATAGGTAAGCCTTATACAAATGAGGTGAGTAAGGTTCCCAAGAGGTTGCCCGCTAATACCTATTCCAAGTCAACAGCAATGTCTCACCAGTGTGCAGCACATTTTGAGATTGAGGGGATTTTAATAGATGTTTTTACCATCCTCATGATCTGGATAGTAAAGCCTAGATCCACGTTCCTCATGACATGCAAACTTCCACTGGTGTGCCACAAGGTGGTCACCGAGGCATGAGTAGAGCTTACAGTAACAGAGGACTAGTGACACTTACCAGCCCCAGCTCTGGGACCCCAGTATCACCAAGCCCATACCAAGCAAACAAATGCTTAGCCCCTGTGGGTTCAGCCTTAATTAACTCACTAATTAATAATTTCAAATAATGAACTGTAATTTGCAGTACCCTGCTTATTCATGTAAACAAGAGGATTCATTTTGTGAAGTACACAGTTTCACATTTTTGAACATTTAAAGTAAGTTGCCAATCTTTCCACCACTTTTAAATATTATCAAGATCTGACTGAATATTTATGCAGCTTCTTTCAAACTTTACATAATTATAAATAACTGCATCATTTGCAAAAAGTCTGAGGTTATTTTTAATATAGTCCACAAGGTCATCAAAATATGACATGAACAGCCAGAGTCCCAACACACTTCCCTGGGGCACACCCAGAATCACTTCTACATCTGACAATCACTCTCCATTTATAACAACATGCTGTGTCCTCCCTACCAAAAAGTCCTCAAACCAATCACAAATTTCGCTTGATACCAGACAGGATCAAACTTTTGACAACAAGCATAGGCATGATACATAGTCAAATGCTTTTTGGAACCCAAAAAATGCTGTGTCTAGCTGACTGCTTTGATTGAAAGCTTTCAGTATGTCATGTGAGAAAAGTGCGAGTTAGGTTTCACATGACTAATGTTTTTGGAATCTGTGCTGGTTAGCATGGAAGAGGTCATTACATTCAAGACACCTCGTTATGTTTGAGCTCAGCATATGTCCTACTATTCTACAACAAATCAATGTCAAAGATACTGGATGGTAGTTTTGTGGATCATTTCTACTACCCTACCTACAAGTGTCATCTGTGCTTTTTGCCAAGAACTGGGCATGGCCTTTTTGTTTGACAGATCCTATTATAGATTATAGTTAGAAGAGGGGCTAACTCAGCTGCAAATTCAGTATCAAATCTGATAGGGTCTCCCTCAGGTCCTAGAGCTTTGTTCAGTTTTAATATTTCAGCTGTGTCCTAACATCTCTGACACTAATACTTATTTGATTCATCTTTTCAGTGGTATGAGGATCAAATTGTGGCAATTCTCCCATGTTTTCCATTGTAAAGTAACATTTGAAAATGTAGTTAAGCATTTCAGCTTTTGCTTCACTATCCTCAATTTCAGTTCCTGTCTTATTTGCCAGGGACTGGACACTAACTTTGGTGCCAGCAACAGCCTTTACATATGACCAGAATTTCTTCGGGTTTTGTGAAAGATCATTTGACAATATTCTGCTATGATAGTTAGTGAAGGCTTCATGCATTGCCCTCTTGACAGTCAAATGTGTTTCATTCAGCATCTCTCTACCTAGAGTCCTATGCTTGGTTTTATGTCTGTTATGTCATAGTCTTTGTTTCTTTAGAAGTATCTTCGCAGTGACTGTATGCCATGGAGGGCCCCTCTCATGATGAACTGTTCTACTGGGTACATGTCTATCCAGTGCATAATCAACTATTCTTTTAAACTTGAGCCACAGTTCCTCTACATGCTCCTTCCCTATGCTGAGAGTTTCAAGTTACTTACTGGAGTATGAGACTACCGATTTTTTATTTAGCTGCTTAATGATCACTAATACCACTTTCAATGTGGACATCCTCAAATAAGTGAAGTCTATTTGTTGTCATTAGATCCAATATTTTTCCATCATGAGTCGCGGTCCAAACTAGCTGTCCTAGGTAGTTTTCAGAGAAGGCATGTTTCACAGGATATCGTATCACACATACTACTAACAAAATTGTAATATTTCCAATTAATTGTTGGATGATTCAAGTCTCAACCAACGATTACAATATGGCTGGCAAGTTTACATATAAGCAAGCTGAGGTTTTCTGCAAAGTTTTCAGTTACATCAGGAGATGAGTCTGGTGGGCAACAGAAGGATCCAACTGCAGTTTTATGACCACTCTTGATACTGAGTCCCGCCAAAAATATCTCACATGCAGCTTCAATTTCTATCTCAGTGAATCTGAGTTTCTTATCTACTGTGACAAATACACCACCTCCATCTCCCATTAACCTATACACTTAAATTTTTCCAAAAACCTTATTGTTATCAACTTCAGGTTTCAACCAGCTTTCTGTACCTAGTATTATATGAGCTTTACTGCCTTTCAGGATCATTTTGAACTCTGTCACTTTGTTGTAAATGCTTTGGCACTTAACCACTAGGATTTTAATATTCTAACCTTGCACTGATACTTCTGGGATTCTTACAGCTATTGTTATCTGGACTGGATGGTGTGTTGCCTAATCTAAAAATCCATTGTGTGTACCCCACACACAGTCAGCTACCTGGTTAGCAGCTGCTGATGTGTAGTGCACACCTGATCCATTTAAGGCACTATACAGTTCTCAACCCTATGGCAGAAGTCCAGAAAGTGGCAGCCTAGCTTGTTACAACACTTCCACTCACCTCAGAACCAAGAGGCCACAATCAGTTCTGGAAACAATGCTGCAAATTGTGAGCTTCGTTGAAACTCCTTGCACAAGGCTGGTCTTCTCAAAATTCTCTGTAGTCACTGGAATGACCTAAATACGAACTCAGAGCCCAGTTGACAAGCATCATTTGTTCCACTGTGTACCGCAATCTGCAGTTGGCTGCATGCTGTCCCCTCAATGGCTGCAGGAATAGCCTCTTAAACATGTTGAATGAGGCCCCCAGGCATACACCTGGTGTTGTTTCCTGCCCCTTGCTGCCATTTCCGTAAGGGATACCATCCTTTGCTGTATGTTTGAACTGTCAATGATTAATAGACACCTGCCCTATATGCGTTTGCCCCCTCTTGTCACCAGACAAAACAGGAGAACTGAGTCCCACTGGCTCAATTTCAGTTTCAATAAAAGACAGCACCTCAACATTGTTGGTTAGGGCGATCTGTATAGTACCTCGAGTCCTCCCTGGTCCCCACCTAGCTCTACCATTGAAATGCTACTTACAGTCAAGTGGACAAGTCATGACAGATCCTGTATTTTCTGCAAAGGAGACAGGATCCACAGAAGAGGACAGTACCTGAGGTACCTTTAGTACCTGTACAAGTAAAGATTTCTCACAAAAGACGCCTAGGAGGGGTCCACGGGTCATGCGGCATGGTCAACAGCTGCTGCCACTGCATCCATTGGCTGCCACCACTGTGCCCACCAGCCACCGCTGCGCCCTTCCCCCGAGTTATGCACAAACAATGTTGCCATCTGATAAACTTAAGCTTACCTTTATTTACAGTAGGTGTTCAAAATGATGTCCCTCGATCGTAAGACCAGCCTGATATCTCCTGAGCACATTAGCAAATTCTCAAAGAATTTCAGTTGCTGAAATCTGGAAAATAACTAGTGGAACCCTGTCTTCCATCTCTCTGAGTGTGTGAGGATTGGCTGCATACACTTTCTCTTTTAACAGTCCCCAAAGATAAAAATCACACAGATTTAGATCTGGAGAATGAGGAGGGTGGTCAGCTATCCTGTCATCAAAAACATTTCATATTGCTGTCACAGGAACATTGGTGCTGTGTGGTATTGCATTGTCCTGCATGAAATAACCATACATCTTTTTGTTGGATGTTGGTTCTTGAAAATAAAAGGATGTAATATGTTGTTCACATTCCTGTAAGAACATAATGTTTCGTGGAAAAATATTGGTCCATTAATTCGTCTTGCACTAGTTGCATACCACATACCTTTTCACATCATTTAGAGGTGGTTGATGTAATTCCTGAGGATTTTCAGGGCTCCAGCATTGACTGTTCTGGGAATTTACATACCCTGGCAAATGCAGCTGTGAATCATTAGAAAAAAGTCATCTCAGGATTAACTTCCCCATCGTACAGAGACTGTAACAGCCAGTTGCAATAACAATGTTGAACAACAGTATCTGAGTTCCTCAGTTGATGCGCTACTGTTATTTTGTATGGTTTCACTTTCAGTTTATACATAGCTTTGTGAGCAGATGCTCTTGAAACACTGGTGTGAAGTGCCGAATGGTGCAGAGATTTTCTCAGCCTCCTTTCCAAGGCCTCCCCTATCTCATCTAATTTATGTTTGGTTGAAACACTAGGTTCTCTAGGCCTTTGTTTCTGTAATACAGATCCAGGCTCTTGAAATTTCTTCACTAATCTGTGTATCATCGAATCATGCACTCTGGGAAATTTTTCCATGAATTCAAGCCAACATTCCACAGGTGATTCCGTTTTTGCATAGTTCACCACAAGAAACACTTGTTGATCCTTTGTGTATAGCATACCAAATGTAAACTTGAGAGAAAACTCAAAACAAAACACCCAAATGCGCATGGTGTTTCTGTCTGAGAACTGTGCCCAGTGTCATATGGGAGGGAAAGCCTCAGACTCGGAGTAGTTATAATAATGATATCTGGCAATAATATTTGAAGTGATTAAACTTGCCAGAAAATCTCAAAATAAAACACCAGTACACTAATTTGCACAGTATAGGGGGCATGTGCAAAGTATTGATATCTGAGAACTATGAATAGCAACAACCAGCAAATGCAGCGGCGACAGCCGGCAAGTGCACCACACGACCCATGGATCCCCCCTGGACGTCTTTCATGAGACACCCTGTACATGACTCTTGGGAGCTCTTCAAACATACCAATTCACAGCAGCTAATTGTTTTACAGTAGTCAGGGCAGTTTCCATCTGCTTATGAAAGTCAACCAACTCATCCCGTGTCCAAGAACAGCATTCACATTGGGGCTGCACTTGGCTGGTTCAATGTATTACAGGACAGTGAAGAAAAAACAATAAACTAAACCTGATGACCATTTTTTATATCTGTTGAACCAAAAAATTACTAATTCCCTATACAACTTGAAGAAAATACACAAAATAAGATTCCTATTAAGGCAACAGAAAAACCTGTGGTAAAATCACTAATTTCCTAAAACTTTTTGGGGTTAATTATAGTAATTAACAAACTCCAAAATAAGAGTTCATTTATGATAAATGTGGTTATTACATACTCCTCTTTAAGGGAAAACTAGATGTAACACAATATGTTATTTATAATATTTGCTACAGTAGAAAATTACAAACACTGATCTATTACAAATTATTCATAGGACAATGGTAACTTTCACAAATTCTCAAAAAAACTCGTTTATTTGCATTGATATATAATGAAATTTGGGATGACCTACTCTTTGGCAGTAACTGTGAATCACAAATGCTGATTTGCTATGAAATAAATAATCCAAAACCGTTCATACTGGTAACTTACAAAAATATAGTTTTGTAAGCATCCACAAATTCTTGAGAATTACCTATTTCTCATGCAAGTATACAATGAAATTAGAGAATGATTCTTTTGAATGAGGATAGGCCTACTGTTCTCAAAGATTTTAAAAGATCACAAATAAATTTAAGCTTTCGATTGAGGATAACAGGAGGAGATTATTGCAGCACTCGTGAATGTTCAAAATTCCACAATGTATCACAATGCAAATGGGTATCAACACAATCAATGAAAGATTATGCAGAAGCAATGTCAGCACTAAAATACATGGATCTAGAATTACAACTGGACACGAATCTTGAACACACTGCCTCACACAAGGGAAAATTCCGAATTCGGATTTTATGTATAAACGAACATGTGACCTGCATGGATTTTTTTACTTAGCTGTTTCAGTGCAAACTTCTACACTGGTGTGCTGGAGAAGAACACTGTAGCATGAGTTTATCTCACTCAATATCCAGAAAATGTGCAGCACCATCAAAGCACATCTTCTGCATGTTGCAGCTAGCAATGCATACCAGTTGATAAATGTATTGACAGCAAGATAAAAATTAGAAAAAGAAATTAGTTAATTTTGGGAATAGAAGAAACATAACAGATTGGAAGAATCTGTTTTTCCGTCACAAATGGGACTAAGGGATGAAACTTTAACCCATAAAAAACTTTAAAAAGCAATGTCCCTGTTAAATAAAAACAAAACAGCGATAAAAATATGGGTAACCTGTTCAAAAGTGCACATCTGAGAAAAGAAAGTCCTCTGCTGGGTAACATTCGATACTTTGTTGTTCTAAACAGTGAACTGTAACATGGGTAGGTGCTCTTTGGCATGCTCTCTGCAGAGTGGTTCAGATTTTTTCATTTCAGCCTGTCCCACTCTTCAACAGTAGTCCTCTGGTGGCCATCCAGTACGGAGGGTTCCTGCAATGACAGACACCAAGTTTCAGCTGGTCCCAAACACGCTCAGTCAACTTCATGTCAGCAGTCATTGGAGGCCATTCCATTCAATTGATTTCTGCCTCCTGGAGAAGGTTGATCACAAGTTGGATGCAGTGTGCTTGAGTATTGTTGTCCTTAAAAACAAACCCAGTGCCAAAATGTTGACAGTAAGGCTGGACAATAGGTTGGAGGGCTCAGTTCAGATAATGCATGAACCCTCATTAGTGACAAGAGGCATCTGATTTCTGTACATTTTACTATCCCTGAACACGACTGAAACACCTCACTGCTGAAGCCATAGAATGTATATCTGATAATTTACATTGATACTTGGCAGCTTCCACTCTCTCCTACAACAATTACTATGTGTCAGACAAATCTTGCACTCGTGGACGAAGAGAATCTGATACCACTGCTTCAGGATTCATGCCATCTGATCCCTTGTCCATCAGGCTGCTGAGATGCTTGTACTGTTGTTTGTAATGGAAACCTAGAGGTCAAATTTATTGATACAGATATTGTTTTGTACTGTACAGGTTGATACTGGCCTCCCAGTTGCCTCAAAAATGCAGCATGCCTTACTGATTCATTTCAATTGGGAAATCTGAGAATCATAATATGTAAGTAGCTATTAATATGTAGGCAACTACTATGATGCAGATCTGGTGCCTTATGATAGCAATCGAATGTTCGATAACATTACTGTGGCATACATCAATTCAACAAGCAACTTTCTATGTCGATGACATTTTTCTTGTAAAGCGACTTTGTACATACTATCTATGCTCACACTGACCCTTTGAGGCATTTTGACACGATGGCCATCATTACAAACCACACTCCCCAACTCACAATTGGAGACACAAAGCACTAAGAGGTTTAGAATTACTTCCATTCTATAAATGGCTGAAAACAGAATTTCCTGTAATCACAAGAATATTGTGAAAGAGGTTTATGATACAAAAAAGTGAATTATTCCTGTCACACAGATAGTGCAAACCAATAGTTGAAAAATTTCAACCAGTAATTTTGACTGCTTGAGTATTACCTTTTTCTGTTTTAACAACTATTTCAATGATCTATATATTGAAATTCATGTGGTTATGTTTGACTTACTTTTACTGCTTTCCTGTTATTACATAACATACATGTATTTACAAACATGAATATGAGAACTAATGACCGTTTTTGTCCTCTAAGGGTAAATCCTTGTCACAAAAACACACAATAATTTTTTAAAAAAGAAAGAGGATAGACAACCACTCACCCATAATTAGTAGTTGTGAATCTTCAAAAAAATGAGATGATATCTGGATGGTACACAGTAATATGGCATGTTACACAACATAAAATAATAGGGCTAGTTATTTCCTGATATATGTCAGCAATTTGTCTCCAGCAGTAACAAATAATTCTAAAGATCTTTTGCTTGTAGATGTTAACTTTTGATACACAACTAATAAGCTGTTTCTTAATAACAATAAAACACAACACATTTTTTCCACAGTGGGCACAAGTGATACACAGAAGCTTTTATTTTTGCACTCTTTCATTCCATTGCATCATACAGGACAATATTTTGGGCAACTCCATTCGGGTGTAATTTTGGCCCAAAAGCCAGCCAGCAGTCTAGACCTTATTTGGTATTCATTCACTTTTACATCTATACTTCACAAGCCCCAGTTTGTGATGGAGGGTACTTACTGTACCATTGTCTTTTCCCCCGTTCCTGTTCCTGATGCAAACAGTTCCCGGGAAGGACAATTGCCAGTAAGCCTCAATGTGTTTTTCAATATCTCTAATTTTATCTTCATGGTCTTGTTGTGAGATAAATGTAGGAGGAAGCAATATATTTTTTGACTCATCTAGGAATGTATACTCTCGGAACTTGAACAGAAATCCACATCATGATGCAGAATGCCCCTCTTGCTGCATCTGCAGTTGCAGTTGGTTGATCATCTCTGTGACACTTTCATACTTACTAAATGAATCTGTAACAAAACACACAGCTTTTCTCTGGACATTCTCTGTTTCCTCTAAAAGTCCGACCTGGTATGGATACCACACTGATGGACAATGCTCAAGTATTGATTGAACAAGTGTTTTGTAACCTGCCTCCTTCGCTGGTGGACTACATTTCCTGAGGATTGTTCCAGCGAAACTCAGTCTAGCATATGCCTTACTTGCAATTCATTTTACGTGACCATTCGATTTCATATCACCCCGTAAACATACTCCTAGATATTTTATGAAACTGCTTCCAATCATTTTTCTGAAATTGTGTAATCATACAACACAGGGCCTTTCTGTCTATGTATTCGCAGTATGTTATATTCGTACATGTTAATGGACAATTGCCACTCTCTGCACTGAGCATCGATCCTCTGCAGCACTTTCTGCATTTCGCTACAATTTTCTAGCATTGTGACTTCTCTGTATACAACACCATCATCCGCAAAAAGCCTCGTGGAACTTTTGACATTATCTGTGGTGCCTGTATCTACTGATCTCTGGATCTCACAGATGAACAGAGCTAGCTGGGTATGATTGTTGTTTTTGAAAACCATGTTAGTTCTTACAGAGGAGATTTTTGGCTGCCAGGAATGTCATAATAAGTGACCGTAAAACATTTTCCAGTAGTCTACAACTGACCAACATCAGAGATAGAGGTCTATAGTTTTGTGTGTCTGTTTGATGATCCTCCTTGAAAATGGGTTATGACCTGTATTTCTCCCCAACCACCAGGAGCACTTCGTTCCTCCAAAGGTCTACGGCACACTGCTGGAAGAAAAGTGGCAAGTTATTTCACATATTCTGAGTAGAATAGTATTCGTATCATGTCTGGTCCAGGGACTTTCCTCTCTTGAGCAATTTCAGTTGCTTTCCTATCCCTTGCTAATTTATTTTGATATCAGCCACTTTGTCATTCATGCAATGATTTGAAAGAGGTAACTTCCTGTGTGAAACAGTTTTGGAAAATAACAGTATAATGAAAAGGATACTTGCTACTCGCCATATAGCAGAGATTCTGAGTCGCAGAAAGGCACAACAGAAAGATTATTGGAATGTTAGCTTCCAGCCAACAAGGCCTTTGTCTGTTGTCACACACACACACACACACACACACACACACACACACTCTCTCTCTCTCTCTCTCTCTCTCTCACTGCAAATGCAAGTCACTCAGTCTGGCTCCAGCTGTCAGAGACTGTGGTCACGTGTGTGTGAGCTGCATTTGCATGAGTTTGTGCGTATGTTGGTTTTTGACAAAGGCCTTGTTAGCTGAAAGCTAACTTTCCAACAGTCTTTTTGTTGTGCATTTCTGCGACTCAGTGTCTCTGTTATACAGTGTGTAGCAACTGTCCTTTTCATTATACTGTCACATTCCATCCTGGATTTTCTACTGTTTGACAGTTTTGGAAAAAGGTGTTTAGTATTTTGGCTTTTGTGTCGTCCTCCATTTCAGTGCCAATATGGCCATATTGTGTCTGGACAAATGGCATCATTCCATTTACTGATTTAACATAAGACTAAAACTTCTTAGGATTTTCTGTCAAGTTGTTAGACAGAATTTTACTTTCCGATTTGTCAAATGCTTCACGCTTGGCTTTCCTTACACTAATTTTGATTTAGTTTAATTTTTGTTTATCTGTGAGGCTTTTCCTACGTTTAAATTTACAGCAAAGCTCTCTATGCTTTCGCAACAGTTTTCTAACGCAGCTGTTGAACGACAATGAGTCTTTCCATCCCTTACAACTTTGTTTAGCACATATCTGTTTAATGTGTATTGTAAAATGCTCTTGACCTTTCACCTTTGATACTCCTGATGAAATGATAATTAAATCAAGACCCTAAGCTGTCGACAGGCATTGATATACATCAATGGGGACTGTTGAAAATGTGTGCCCCGACTGGGACTCGAACCCGGGATCTCCTGCTTACATGGCAGACGCTCTATACATCTGAGCTACTGAGGGCACAGAGGGTAGTGCGACTGCAGGGACTTATCCCTTGCACGCTCCCCATGAGACCCACATTCCCAACTTAATGTCCACACACTGCATTCATAGTGCCCCTGCCCATTACACTCATTACTCGCAGCAGACAATCTTAGAGTCCCCTGTCGGCAGCTTAGGGTCTTGATTTAATTATCATTTCATTCTAGAGCGCTGCATGGTCACTGATGGTATCTGCTCTTTCAGACATGTCCGAAAGAACAGATACCATCTTCACATTGATACTCCTGTTAGTGCCAGAGATGAAATTCTTATGTTGACTACTCAGGTAATCTAAAATCTGTTTCTTGTCACTTCTGTCAAGGAGAAAGATCTTCCTGCCTTTCTTGGTATTCCTGTCTATAGCCATGTTCAGTGATGCTGCAATAGCCATATGATCACCGATTGCTTGTACTGTGCTGAGTCAAAAAGTTTGGGTCTGTCACCAGCAGATCTAAGATGTTATCTTCATGAGTCAATTCTCTGATTACTATGTCAATGTAGGCTGAGAATTCTTACACTGATGTTGTAGTACATCAACTTGCCGATGAGATTTGTGATTCATTAGAACAACTGTTTATGAGGGACAATAGCAACTGGTCAGTGACCATAAAACAAAGGAACCTTATTTATTTTTGGAAAACAGTCTTAACTACAAATCATACAATCCTGCATAACTCTGTAACAAATATTTTCAATGTACTTCCATCACAGTTGAGGGCTGTTAATGACAAATAACATGTTTTCAAAACCACGTTGAAGGCTTTTGTTCTGGAAAATGACTTCCACTTCTCATGTGAAAAATTAGGTTCCCTTCCACTGATATGGAAAAACGTTATGATTACCTGCTTAGTAACATGAAGGTCCACCTGTGAAATGCAGTACAGCAGCGATTCTGCATGACGTGGATTCAACAAGTGCCTGGCAGGTTTCTGGAGGGACTGCTATGCACAGGACGCACACTGTAAATTATGGGCCTGTGGTCTTTGGGTATAGAGTTTGTGTCTGATAGCACCCCAGATATCCATCCCATGGGCAATTTGTTTGACGAAAAAATCAACACAAGTTCGCTATCATGCTCCCAAAACCACTGTAGCACAAGTTTGGCTTTGTGACATGGACAGTTATCCTACTAGAAGATGCCAGTGTTATCTCTTGAAACATCAAGCATGAAGTGATGCAAGTAGTCTGCAATTATTTTCACATAGTCCACAGCCGTCATGGTGTCTTCGATTATAAAGGAAGGTCCCATTGAAGCCCAGGAGAATGTTGCCCATAGCATAAGACCACCCCGACCAGCTTGGAACCACTGTGCAGTGCATGTTTCAAGCAGTTGTTCATCTGGATGACTGTGTATCCAAACATAACCATTGCCTGACATAACAAGAAGTGTGATTCATCTGACCAGGTGACACATTTCCACTGATCCATGGGCCAATCTTGATGATCCTGTGCTCACTACAATCATAATTAATGATGTCAGTGGGTCAATATGGGTTGCTTGGTTAATTTGGTGGAGGGAACCAAACAATGAGGTCATTACACCCAATGGATTGGGGAAGGAAGTCACCCATGCTAGCATTTGCCTGAAGCTATTTAGGGTAATCACAGAGAATCTAAATCAGGATGACCAGACATGGGTCTGAACCAGCGTCCTCCTGAATGCAAGTCCAGTGTGCTAACCCTTGCACCACCTTACTCAGTGGTCAGTACGGGAACATGTAGGTCTTGTCTACTGTGGGCCTCATGGTTAACTGTATGTGCTGAACAGTATGTTCTGGAACACTTGTGCCTATACTCGTACTGCACTCTGTCATCAGATCTACAACAGATCACTTTCTATTCTGCTTCGCAGAGTGAGCAAGCATCCGGCCACCATGTCTTGTGATGAGACATGGATGTCAAACACCTTTTCTACTCATAGTTTAATAATTGCTCATCACAGTGTTATGTGAGCAGCCGACCAGCTTCGCCATTTCTGAGATGCCCATCCCCATGCCATTCTGCTTTGCAGAGCAAGCAAGCATTCTGCTACCATGTACTGTGATGAAGTATTTATGTCAAACATCTTGTCTACTCATAGTTAATCACTGTTCACTCACTTTCCACAGATGTTCATCACAGTACCATGTCAATAGCCAACCAGCTTCGCCATTTCTGAGATGTCCATCCACAGAACCAAGGCCATAGCAATCTAGCCTTTGTCAAAGTCAATGGATTTCCCCATTTGCACCCCGTATTGCCACTAGAATGATTCCCCATTCATTTCTGCTTTCATCACTGTGTCACCCCTGCGATTCCATCACACAGAATTCAGTTTCCCAGAGGGCAGTGGTTATAATGTTTTAGCTCGTTAAGTGTAATTCTCTGAAACTGATGTATTAGCAGAGAGTTTAAGAGAACACACTTATGACAATGAGGCAAGGACTTTTAATGTGAAAGTCAGACATTCACACAGAATTGCACTGCTAGAAATGGAACGATCAATGTGTGCAATCACTAGGATAGAGAGGAAAAAGAATAAGTGGATCAGGGGACAGATAGGAATGGAAAACTTAATTACAGCCATAATACACACATCAAAAAAAGTTTTGCATCACCTTGGTTCTGAGAGTTCCAGAACCTGTATAGAAAATTGGAATAGAGATCAATATAAACATCATTTCCACCCTTTTTATAGTTCATGAAAACCACACACTGCATGTTGTACCACCAGACAGTGAGAGCTTCAGAGGTGGTGGTCCAGATTGCTGTACCCACTGGTACCTCTAATACCCAGTGGTATGTCCTCTTGCACTGATGAATGCCTGTACTTGTTGTGGAATATTATCCACAAGTTCATCAAGGCACTGTTGGTCCAGATTGTCCCATTCTTCAACAGTGATTCAGCGTAGATCCCTCCGAGCGGTTGGTGAGTCACATCGTCCATAAACAGCCCTATTCAGTCTACCCCAGGCATGTTCGACTGAGTTCATGTCTGGAGAACATGATGGCCACACTAGTTGAGCAATATCATTGTCCTGAAGACGAATGCCTCACCAATGCCTCACCAATAGGCTGCCAATATGATTGCACTATCAGTCGGAGGATGGCATTCACATACTGTACAACCGTTATGGCGTCTTCCATGACCACCAGCGGCGTACATCAGCCCCACATAATGCCACCCCAAAACAGCAGGGAACCTCCACATTGCTGCACTCGCTGGACAGTGGATCTTAGGCATTCAGCCTGAGTGGGTTGCCTCCAAACACATCTCTGACGATTGTCTGGTTGAAGGCATGTGCGAACCTCATCGGTGAAGAGAATGTGATGCCAATCCTGAGCGGTCCATTCGGCATGTTGTTGGGCCCATCTGTACAGTCCTGCATGGTGTCGTGGTTGCAAAGAATGGACCTCCCCATGGACGTCAGGAGTGAAGTTGCACATCATGCAGCATATGGCGCACAGTTTGAGTCGTAACAAGATTCCTGTGGCTGCACGAAAAGCATTATTCAACATGGTGGCATAGCTGTCAGGGTTCCTCTGAGCCATAATAAGTAGGTAGCGGTCATCCACTGCAGTAGTAGCCCTTGGGCAGCCTGAGCGTGGCATGTCATAGACAGTTCCTGTCTCTCTGTATCTCCTCCATGTCCGAACAACATCGCTTTGGTTCACTCCAAGATGCCTGGACACTTTCCTTGTTGAGAGCCCTTCCTGGCACAACGATGCAGACATGATCGAACAGCGGTATTGGCCCTTCCTGGCAGATTAAAACTGTGTGCCCGACCGAGACTCGAACTCGGGACCTTTGCCTTTCGTGGGCAAGTGCTCTACCAGAGCACTTGCCCGCGAAAGGCAAAGGTCCCGAGTTCGAGTATCGGTCAGGCACACAGTTTTAATCTGCCAGGAAGCTTCCTATCAGCGCACACTCCGCTGCAGAGTGAAAATCTCATAGCGGTATTGGCCGTCTAGGCATGGTTGAACTACAGACATGAGCCGTGTACCTCCTTCCTGGTGGAATGACTGGAACTGATCGGCTGTTGGACCCCCTCTGTCTAATAGGCGCTGATCATGCATGGTTGTTTACATCTTTGAGCGGGTTTAGTGACATCTCTGAACAGTCAAACGGACTGTGTCTGTGATACAATATCCACAGTCCACATCTATCTTCAGTTCTGGGAACTGGGGTGATGACACTTTTTTTTATGTATGTAGAAAATCAATGAAGAAAGGCAAAGGGATGGACTAAGCAAGTTCTTTCCAGATTTCAAGAAATAAGGAAGGGCTGAGATGGTTACCTAATGGGAGTAACAGGACACATGTAGCGGTATCTTACATGTGCATAGCTGAAAAATGTAATGGATAGTAGTATCTAGAGGAGGCTTTTATCTGACAGTAGATAACAAATGGCTGATGATTTGAGAACTTTAGCCTTGCTTTTGTGTCTCAATACAATTAACTGTAATCACTAAAATGCACTGTGAAGAATAAACACTGTGAATTTAGAGGATAGAGACTGGTTTACATGATAGTAACTCTGATTTGAGGTTTTCCAAATAATTCCAGATGACTGCCAGAACACATCATACCAATATGTCATGGCAAAGACCTCACCCCTTCCTTTATTATTAACTCTCTGAGTGCCAGTCACTTATGTAAATCTACTTACCCCAGTGCCAGCCTGTTATCTCTGTCTCCTCTATTCACTGCCAGGCATTTTCAGAATAATTGTCCACTCTTGTATCTCAAGAAACAAAGTAAAACAGTTTTTTCTTACTTTAGAATGAAGTTTATTAATTAATTTTTAAATAAATGTCCTCTTTTATGCCTCTCATCATTGCAGGGCGTGAAAAAAATTGCCTTATTCACGGGGGTGAGCAGAAAGAAAGAATTCTAGCATGTTCTTTACAGTTTATGAGTAAATGGAGGGAGGGGGGGGGGGGGGGGGGGGGGAGGGCAAGAGTTTAAGTCTCTAATACACGGAAAAGGAAGGATACATTATGAGAATGATTTAATATTTCTAATAGTTCCTTCTTGTGTGGAAACTTGGTTACACACAACACCATGTCTAACATAATAGCAGAGAAATATTGAAACGAAAAATAACATTGTACAGTGGAAACTCGATTAACCGTCATCTTCAGGACCGTGGTCATGACGGCTGAGCGAATAGACGGATAACAGAAACACTGTATTCCTCCAAAACATAACCTCAATCAATTATTTTATGTATAGACACATATCACTCTCACAGTAATATAATAATATTTCGGAGCGAAAACAAATTAAACACAATTCTAATAGCAAATAAAACTATTTATTACATGATAAAAACATCCGTACAGTAGCTACAAAAGTTGCAAAATACGTAATGTACAGTACTGCACTGTACTATAAACTTACAGGTCAAATAGTTTATCTAGCTTGGAAATAGTCAGTCAATTTCTTCTGCCTTTTTGATGTTCGAGCTTTCACCGCGGCAATATTTCGTATTTTTTGGAGCAGTAGTGCCTGCGTTGCATTAGCCTCTTCTTGACTTTCAAACCATTCTATACACTTGGACAGCATTGCTTCGGCCTCTGAATGGGTAATAGTTTGTTTTTCTTCATGGTTTAAACACTCGTCTTCATCAGCCCCTTCTTCTTCTTTGGTGGCATTTATGCTGGCAACAATTTTGTCATCACTCAAAATTTGAAAACCCCCGTCCACTTAGTCACACTCTAACCACTCTGATACTTCTTCTGATGTCAAATTTGTGCTGATTTGTAAATTATTGCACAAATTAACCATCTCGTCAGCTGTCACACACTCAGGTTCCTCCGATTCTTCACCTCTAGGTTGAGGCCAAAGTTTATTCTAGCCGTTCTTGAGATTTGACACTGACGAATCACTCCATGCACTGGCAACATTGAAAATGGCATCTTTAATACTGTAAGACCTCCAAAACTGTTTTACAGATGTTGATTCATCAGATGAGAGCAAACTATTGATAAATATTTTTCTATAACGACGTTTCATGTTTTCGATGATTCCCTGATCCATGGGCTGTATAAGTGAAGTTGTGTTTGCTGGAGGGAAGAGACATGTTATGTTGCCGTCATCACTTTCCATTTCACAAGTAGGGTGTGTTGGGGCATTGTCTAATAGCAATAGCGCTTTCTGTGGCAACTTTTTTTCAGCCAAATGTGCTCTAACTTGAGGTACAAATTGTTTGTGAAACCAGTCAGAAAAAAATTGATTGATCCATCCAAGCACTCTTCTGGGTGTAGTATTGTGCAGGGAGAGCATTCAAATTCAAATTCTTGAATGTACGAGGTTTTCTTGATTTCCCAATCACAAGTAGGTGTAGCCCATGATTGCCGGTCGTATTTGCGCAAACCATAGCAGTGATGCGATCTTTTTGTACTTTGAAACCTGGAGCAGCTTTTTCAGAGAGTGATGCTAATGTCTTTTGTGGTAAAGCCTTCCAATGAAGCCCAGTTTCATCACAATTGTAACCTTGCTCCCTAACAAGATTCAATTCAGCCATTTTTTCTTTAAATTGTTCCCGGAACTCAGCAATTACAGAGCTATCCGCGCTGAGTTTTTCTCCACTGATATAAGTTGGTGAATGCCATGACGAAATTTAAACTTGTCGAGCCATCCGATACTTGCTTTAAAAGAAGAGTCACCATCAAGTTTGTTGTTCATTTCAACAGCCTTGGCCATTATTATAGGCCCTGAAAGTGGAATCCCCTGACTTCTTGCTTGTATAAACCATCGGTACATTGCAGTGTCCAATTCATCATATTTTGCAGGTTGCATTGTCTTTCTTGTTCATACATCTCCATCCATGCTCTGCATTGTTGACACATGTTGTTCTATTTTATCAGCATCACATTTTATATCGTTAACGGTTGTTCTTCCAATACCATAAATCAGCACTACACTTGTCGCAGTGTCGCCCTTTCTTAAGTGTTTTATAATTTCAAGTTTTTGATTAAGTCCTAAAACAAGAAGTTACATTTTTCAGACATTTTATCAAGTCACTGTATCACACACACCTGCACTAAATACCGTAGTGTAAAATATTAGTCAATAAAGCTTATTCAAGTGGAAAACACGTAACACGGCACAGCCCATTAGATACACTGCGACAATTACAGTCTTCTTGCCACAACTGGAAACCGATCCAGTGGTGATTGTTGACTCACACGTGAGACAAAGACAAGAAAAGGGGGAGATGTGTTAGCATGTCAACTGAAGGTCATATTTTATGTACCATTCTATGGCAGGCGGGTACATTCACTTCCCACTAAAATAGAGTAAATAAACAAAGCGAATGCGTCACTGCACCTTAGAGCATTCTGTTATTACAGTATTATTATGATGTTACAGCAGTGACGGTTAACAGAAACTGACGGTTTAAAGAGTGACGGTTAATCGAGTTTTTACCGTATTATGTTATTTCATCAGATACATTATGCTAACATAATATGTATACAACATAAGAAGTTAGAGAAACCTTCTTACTTGAATCAGAAAAATCATACGCAGGATCTTCAGCATAAAAACGATCATTAAGATCATCTTCAGATTTTCGAGATTGAGTGTACAATACTGGCGTCCCGCACTTGACTGACTAGTTTGATTGTTTCGATTCACAGGCAGCACTACCCTGAACCAAACTCGTAAAAATGTGTACTAGGAGTATTTATCTTATCTGCCGGATGTCTAATACTACTCACATGAGCCAACACTGTCTTAACATTTCGTTGTTTTTACATCTTACTAAAGAATCTGGCAGTGCTTCATAACTGCTAAATATGTATGGGCATTGGGTATATGTTACACTCTCATCCTCGCATCTGTTTCCCTTTCTTTGTTCATCTGCTCCTCCCTCTCTCTCTATCTCCCTTCACCTCCCCTCCCTCTGTTCATCTCTCCCTCCCCCATCTGTAATGCAGTGTACCCTAGTTTTATTAAAACTTGTAAAGTGGTATCATAGAATAATGTTTCGAGTTCTTTTTCATGTTATCCAGAACTCCTAAAATGCCCTCCATGGAATCACTCTCTTGCAAAATAGTGTGCTGATGTACGACTTAGTTTTCCGTGCAGTGATCTAGTATAGATTCATTCCAATATTATGAGTGGGCATTCTTATCATTGTACAAATGATAAAGTGTTTTGGCTGAACCACATATGTCATATAGTGTGCACGTATATTAGGTCAGTGACTAATTTCAGCTTTGCATCTTTTTCCAGGCAGATAGAGATGGTACATTTAGGTAATAATATTTCTGCAGAGCCAACAAAAGGAACACCGTTACACTGAGTTTATTGACCATCTCCTTTTTTTCATGGACTATCTGTCATCAAATCCCTTTTTCAGTGTTGATGTCTTTATTTACATATCTTAAGCCTCAATGTCAATATCTTTATTTCAGAAAAATATGAAATAATAATAATCTCAGCCAGTTTTTGAGTATAACGACATTCCCAATTGGCATCTGCTGATAGAAACTGTACCCAAGCATGCTACACACATATACTACCAAAATGAAATATCATAAGAAATTATATAAGGAAATTCTCTCTAATTACCAGTTCCTACAACTTACATGAGAGGAAGGCAATGGTGGGTGAAATTCCATTCAATCACATTATCGGTGACCATATACAGAGACATTTAAAATTTTGTTCTTCACTGAAACTTGCAACGAAATATCTCTGTGGAAGGGTAAGGATGGGAGGGAGAAACAAAGGAGAAAAAAGAAAAAAATACTGGAAATTATGAAAAACAACAATGCAAATAGTTTATTATGCTTACATAGATCACAGAATTTATTAGCTAACATTTGTATCTTATAACACTTTAAGTACTGTTGTAATGGACAGTTCTTTATAAATACGTTTTGGCAGCTCAGTAATAATTAATACTGTGTTTATATTTCAAAGCCAATTACAGGAGAACACCTTGAGAAGCACAGAAGTTGGAGAAAATTTGATCTGAATCTCGAACACTACATCAATGTCAACATTGAAAATCATACAGCTTGGACAGCAGAAGTTTTATATTATCCCAAAGTTCTAAACTTTTTCAGACTCAATATACCTATAAAAATTCTTTGTATTTCCAATATTCTAAGAATATTTTGCTGAGAAAATTTGTTAAAAATGTGTGTGTGTGTGTGTGTGTGTGTGTGTGTGTGTGTGTGTGTGTGTGTGTGTGTGTGTGTGTGTGTGTATTTAGATGCACCACCAGAAAAGTAAATATATCTGAATGATAAAAAATTTAATCAAATTAACAGAAGTTGAACAACAGTACTTCATTAATAGCAAAGCCATCAGGACAATACAAAAGGCAGCAACTGATTTGTCAAAAAAAAGTTAATATTACAGTTTACATTACCTTTGAGTACACTAGACAACAAGCTTTACATTATATACATACAATTTCTGGAAGATTTTTTTAAATGAACGCCCATTTTTCCATGTGAACTAAATCTTGGGAAGTTTTGGTGCAGTTACCAGTGGATTAGACTGTTCCAACAGCTTTCGGCCCTCAGACTTGTAATCGTAAGTGCAGCTGTGCAATTCCGAGTAGCGATGTGCAGAGCAGAAGGTTTTCTCACAACGGCACGTGTATGTGTTAGTAATGTTAAGCCTTTTCTTGCATTCAGCACAGCGAATGCGCATAGGTTTCTTGGGAAGTGGTGCCTCAGGAACAGACAAATGAGGTAACTTTGTTTCAAGGACTGGTAGAATCTGTAGAGTTTTTCCCTCTGAATTCATTTTTGGGCTAAGATGAAGCAGTGGCTTACGCACAGATCTTTCTGCTGCCATTGGTTGGTACCATTCTGATCTTTTCTGTTCTTTGGTGGCATCCACACTGCTATTCAAACTTCTTCGGCCAAACTTTGGTGAACGTGCTGGTAGATCAGACAGTGATGACCTGAATGACAGTGGCTTCTCATCACTTACTCTGTTATGAGCTACAGGGTTCTCATTGTCCTTGTTTTTATTGGCAGGGAATCCAAGTAAATCAACACCTGAATTACAATGAGATGACCGTCTACGATGCCTATGCCACTTTGTGTCTGTCAAAATTCCCCACATTTCAAGAGTTGATTTTTCATGCTGTGATAGTTTGTCAGGGGACGTTTTTGGACGGCATTCTTCATCCAAAACAAGACGAGACACACGATACCTACCACTACCAACAGATGTTATTCTCTCTCGTGGAACCTGAGACAAAGTAAATGTGGTTGCTTCTTTTGAAGGAACTGGTATGGCATTTGATGGTGGTGAAAAATCTGGGTCTACATTTACAGCACTGGAATCACCTTCCTCTTCAACAATCGCTATATTTGAAGTGCCCAAGACATTTGTATTCTTACCTCTGTTAACCATAACATGATTAACAGACTGTTTACCTGACCTTTTCATTTCAGACTTGTGCTTCTCCAATGATGGCAGACTTCTTCTATTCCATTCACTATTTTTCTGGACATTATCACGACTAGAACTACTACCACTGTGAACTCCTGAGTAACTTGATCTTTTATTTATTATGTGTTTAACTGTGCTAGATGCCAAAGGTGAAAGACTGTGTAATTTTTCTAATTCTTTTGGTTCTTTCTTTAAAGTATGGTGAATCTGATTACTGTTATTTACGAGTTGAAAGTTCTGTTTATTATCAAGAGATTTTTCTTCACAACAATCTGGCTGATTTGCATCCACAGCAGTCATAGAACTAAGGCTGGTATTTAAAGGAGCTAGTCGAAATCGCATGGATGGATTTGCTGCTGACGTTGCTGGTGTTGCTGCTGCTGCTGATGATGATAATGATGAAGCTGGTGGTGGTGGTGGTGGTGGTGGTGGTGGTGATACCAGTGGTGGAAGTTGAAGAAAATTCTGTGATGCTCTTCCTTTCACGTCCTCTCTATGTTCTTGTGAGGATGGTTTGTTACACGGTCTTGGTGTCCCTTTACGAACATGAAGTAATGACTTCTTTGCCGAGAGTACTCTTGGTGCAGACTTCTTGGGCTGCTAAAACAGAATTTAACAGATTTCCATTACATACATGTGTTTTGTTAAATGTCAACTCAAACACCTAAATGGAAAATGAATGTAAAAAAAAAAAGAATACGTTATCACAAAAACTAAACAAACAATGAAAACTCCAGGTTCGAATATCAACAAGGTAAGGAAACGATAGATTCCTACTTACCATTAAGATGACATATTAAGTTGAAGACAGACAACTAAAAGACACCTTTTTAAAAAAAGAGAAAAACACACACACACACACACACACACACACACACACACACACCTTACGCAGCACAGGACTGCCATCTCCAACAGCTCGGACAGGAGTACTGGCATTCTGGCCCTAGCTGCTGGAGATGGTGGTCATGTGTGCATAAGGTGTGCTTGCTTGTGTGAATGAATGTATGTGTGTGCACCTTTTTCTGATGAAGGCTGTGGCTGAAAGCTAATGTGCAAGTGTCTCTTTGTTGTGCCCGTCTGCAGCTTAATGTGTCATCTCTGTGGAATATAGCAATCTCTTTTTCCCCCCACATTATTATCATAGAAACTATTTCTTTAAAGGTCTAATCCTTCATGAAAGGTGAGGGAGACTGTCTACAGTACGAAGTAGGTAACTGCCTGTGCAGGCATGTGCATGTTGCTAGGAATATGAGAACCTTCAAGGAACCTTAAAAACGGCAATTGGTGGAACTCAAGTAATTATATTTAGTATTGGAGGTCAGAGATGGATTAACTCATAATTTATGCTATAGTGCATCTTGTAATAAGAATCTCCTTACATCAACTGCAAATGATAGTAGCTGACTACCTGGAGATAGACCTCTGCAGAATTTGGGCTTTGAATAACCGAAGAGGAAAGAATTAAATTTTCTTAGTTTGGGAATTAATGAGACCAAGTAGAATAAAACTGCAATGAGTAATATCCCTCTTGGATAAAGAGATCATTGGCCTATGAATAAAATAATAATGACGATAATGATGATGATAGAGGAATGTTCAAATAACTTAAAACACCCCACACATTTACAGTGACATTTAGTTTCCTATTCAATAAACAATTAAACTGTCAGTTATATGAATTAAAACCAACAATCACTACAGTTAAGGTGCTAAAAGTAGAAGTATCACAGATAAATTTTAACATATCCCAAAGTCTGGAAGATTATCAGTGGTATTAAAGTACACTGCCTGACAAAAAAAGTGAAGCATCCATAAAATGAGGTGGAAATGAATTGAAACTTTACTGGTTGAGACAAAATCAAGTCCAACTTACACAGAGCTTAGCAGTGTGAGTCCACTTATCAGTATGATGTTGCACCCCCTCTGGCTTTGATGCACATCGGGAAGGATGTCATAAAGCTGTTGTATCCTCTCCAGAGGTAAGATTATCCACAACTGTTGTAACTGGCCCTTGATATCCTGGCTACTAACACTGGCAAGGAGTTGACATAAAAGGTTCCTCACACTTTCTATCGGGGATAGATCTGGGGATCCCACTGGCCACAAGAGTACGTCAACAACATGCAGACAATTCATAGACACACATGCCATGTGTAGATGAGCATTGTCCTGTTGAAAAATGGCACCTTAAAACTGATACAAAACTGCAAGACGTCCATTATGTATTGTTGTACTGCCAGAGCTGCTCCTGTCACTACCAGCTATGACCTGACATCATACCCAGGCTACCCAAATCACGTTGCCAAAAGGAACACCACAGTGCCTCTCTGAAACATTGCACTGGAACAATGGGACTCTCTCCAGGTTGCTGTCACATTCACTGACGAAGATCTGTGGTAGTGCAGGAGCGTGATTCACCATTAATCAGCAGTCCATCTTCCTGGTCAAGGCAACACTTCAATGGAGACATTTGTATTGTGGTGTTAATGGCAGCCTATGTATGGGATGGTAATTCTGCAGTTTAGTTGATGCTGGTCTCCAACCAAGGATGTGGCGTGACATAGAATGTTATGGGGAGTCCATTACTTGTTCTCGAAAGGCAGGCAAAAATGTGAAGAGGTTATGATGTTCTTGGTACCCAGTACTGTAACACTCCATTGTGGGGTCAGACATGTTTAACCAGAACCTTGATGACTAGTATGCCTGCTCTCATGTTCCCATGCAATACAACAATGGGCCACTGTCAAGCCTGAATGGCTCACAAATCTGGATATTGCAAGATTTGATCAGCCGGCCAAATGGAGATCCACAATGATGCTCTTTTCAAACACTGTCAGGTGCTGATAACATTGTCTCACATGAGTAAACACCACCACATCTTTCCAACATTGTTTGCCGTTCGTATCCTTTATATAATCTATGAGGCGTGGTGACAATACTAAAGATAACACTAATGTACTCTGGTGGATGTTCTACTATCACTATACAGAGAACTGCAACTCTATAATCATTTACAGACCTGCTGATAGTGTATACGTGTATATGATTTTACATACACATCAGCCCGTGTCTTCTGAGTGCTTTTTTTTTGTCAGGTAGTGCAATATCAAGTGAACATACAAATGGAGATCACGGAGTGAGATTTGTATATATAATATTGAAAAAGCTCTGTCAACTTTGTAACCAGAGATCACCAAAAATAAAAACTTGGTGGGGAAGAAGAAACAAAAGGGAATAGGGGTAGGTTGTTACTGAAAGAAAGGAAGGAAAGGAAAGAAGAATAGGGTTTAATGTCTAGTTGACAACAAGACAATCAGAGGTGAAGCACAATCTCAGATTGGGGAAGGATGGGTAAAGAAATTGTCCTTGCATTATTATTTAGGGAAATTATGGAAAGCCTAAATGTGGATGGCTGGATGAGTATTTGAACTAGTGGCCTCCTTAATATGAGTCCAGTGTCTTACCACTGCACCATCTCACTTTGTGTCCCTGAAAGGGAAACAGATTACCAAATGAAGAGTGGGGATACTCTACAAGAGGTGATGGCAGCAATTGTAAAGAAATTATGTGAGTGATGGAGTTAAATAAGTATTCTAAAAGAAACAGCATGGTGGGATGACTACTCAAAAACTGCTATTCAAAACTGAAGTTAGACACGCCAGGCTTATATCAAACGTGAATGCAGGAAATCCAAGTGACACAGAAAAACCTTCATTTTATATAATCAAAAACTGAAGGTAATTGTTTACTATGCAAAATATTAACATAAAAATGATCTAACAAATATAGGAGCTACATGTGGAAATAAATTTTTAAATGGCCAAGAGCAAGTCGAATTACAGTAAATTATTGAAATCAGTAAACCTCCCGAAAGGATTTGGCTGGTTTTACTACAGGTAAAAACCAGATTGTGTCTATATAATTAAAATGAATGGGCTACTGCCATATGTTCTGATGATAAATGATGGTGCCAACCTACATGATACTGTATGGTCGAAGTGCTACATTATAATGACTGTCAATAGCTAGAATAAGTTTACAGCTGTAAACACTTGAAAATACTCAAATTCATTTGTCTTTAAATTTACTACATGATAAAACTATCTAATTTGGTAGTTAAGAGAATCATCCTCTGAATCAATCACCTCTTTTCTCTGTTGTGCAACAAACTGATTATTGGCAGCTACAGTTAAGTACATTCATCATAGTATCAAGAACAACAAACAGCTTGTGAATTATTAATTTTTCAACAGTATTAAACTGATTATAATCTAGCCTGATCACAACTGAAAAAATATCTCCATTTTTATAACATAGATGTGCTCATCCAGGTGGAGAAAACCTTAGTGATTTTTTTAATGTGAAGCCTAATTAAGCAGATGACTCCTGCAAGGATTACTCTGGTTTGGCTGTTGTTAGTATGGAAGTTGACTGAAAATGTAATAAGATAATTGCGACTTACCACACTTGATTGTTCAAATTCCAGAACAATGGCCAAAAAAACCAAAGAAAAAATAACTTAAGATTAATGGTGTACTTCTAGGTGTCCTGCCAAGCTGTTATTTCATTTTTATACACAATATTTTGATGACTGACCCAAAAATCTTCTTCAGGTGCTGCGAGTATTGCTGTTATGTGTACTTGCTGCTTGGATTTTAACCACACTGTGAACTATTGTTTGTCTTGTGGTGCTATTTATAGCTGAGTATGATCCTGATGCCCACAATGCTCTTGTTTTTCAGAGCTCGCACTGATATTCCAAGATATGCAAATTTTTTCAACATTTTCCAACTCTGTTGGATGTGGCGGCTTGTGAGATTTTAATAAATTGGGTGCTGGACTCCACACATCATTTAAATTGGAACCTCTGTCCCTTCTTATTAGGTTTCCTGACCTCTTTATTTCAACAGATTCCTTAATTATGATGGCCCAGGAACTTAGTGTTTGTACTATGCTACCAGTCTCATCATATTTCATTTCATCATCATATTCAAGAGAGTTCACAACAAAGCTGTAGAGCACCGATCTCCAAGGGAGATGAATACCATTGCAATATCTGCAAGATGTCAAGGAAACTGTAGTTTTTCCAGCCAATAAGGACAACTCTACAGTCCTAATGTCATGTGTGCACTACAATAAGACGATTTTTGATCTTTTGAATGATGTACTATATAGACGGATGGATGTTTATCCTATAAATAAAATCGAGAGGATGATAATGACTCTTCCCACTGAGACAGTTTGCCAAGTATCATCACTAATGATCTTGAAACATGAGCAGCAGTGCTACCATGCCTATATGGCCTTCCTGAGGAACAAAAGGAAGGAATTACTCTGAGACCCATAGTTAGCAATATTGGCTAACCCACATACCAGCCAGTAAAATACCAGAAACGCATTCTCGGAGAATATGTGGGGAAGTGTGAAGACAACATTCACAACTCCGCTGACTTTGTACATTGTCTCAGTCAATTGGGGCTACAGGCTAAGGATATTATCGCCAGTTTATGATTTACTGAAACTAACTGCAGTAAAGAACTTTTTGACATGTTCTGATATCAACTTACAGTATTAACCGTTCGACGGAAAATAATACTGTATGATCAAAATGAAGATGTGGTGATGGGTAGTCCATCATGGTGAAGCTACACAAGGAAGAGTTTGAAGCAAAAGTACTACAATCTGCCAAGTTGAAAGCAGCCTGTTTCAATCAGTAAATGGATGACAAATTCTTTGTATGGCCACAAGGAGCGAAGAAGGTTCAAGGGTTTCTAGAACAATGAAACTTTATACATCTTAATGATATCAATATAATGGAGAACAAACAAACTTTATACATCGTAATACAAAAATAATGATAGTACATTTTTAAAAGAGGACCAAGTTCTTTGATGTGTTAGTTACAAGAAGAATACAGTATGTATACAGAACCTACACACACTAACCTCTGTACTGAGCCAGTTTTGTGCTAAAGACTCTGGCTCCCAGAGCTCAAACACTCTCAGACAAGGAAAGCCTCCCTGAAGAATTACAACACCTATGAATAGTGTTTCAAAAGAATGGATATTCAGATCACCAAACTGAATGGGTGATGCAGTCAAAATCAAGAATGCCTGAGAAAGAAGAAGAGAGAGACTCAGAAAGTGAAGCTACAAACCGCTTATCTACTTTATGCTGGCCCTATATCCGGAAGGATTGGTAGACTCCTACAGAAACATGCCATCCAGTGTACTTCTCTCCATTCAACTAAGGTAAAATTTATGCTTCATAATATTATAGACAATCTAGATCTCCGAAAGCTGGGTGTGCATCACATTCCATGTGAATGTGGCATGTCTTACATGGGGCAGACAATCAGTACAGTCAAGAAGAGATACACGGAACTTCAGTGACACACCCAACCAGTAACCAAGCAAATCAGCTGACGCTGAGTGCTATGTTGAATATAATCGTGAAATGAAACATGATGAGACCAGTATTTTAGTTCAAGTGCTAAGTTTCTGGAGCAGCATAATTAACCCTTTTGCTGGTGCGGGCATGTACAAGCCTGCTACGCCATTCCCCAGATGTTATGGATGTGAATATGCATGCCGCTTGGCTTTTTCTACTCTCTATGAACGCGTCCCGAGCCGCCGACCTCTCACTGGTGCACATGATTTACTTTTGTATCTTGATGAATAAAAAAGTTTTGAGTATTTATCATACAACTTACGTGCCTCATTGCACGCTATTTTGCAGAAAACCTCATTTTGATATCTTGAGTTGTTTATGAGATATGACGATTGTTATGACAATATGATATGCAATGTGCAAGGACATGAATGGGCACGTTGAGCACTATTGTCCTTTGGACATAAACCCCAATAACTCGACAATGAAATGAAATCTCATTCTGCTCTCAATTTTAAATAAAATTATTATTTCTTACCTACATTTCATTCACTGCCATCTATAAGCTAAGATAAAGTACACACAACTTTCATGCAATGCATTTTTACTTCTGCATACACACTAAAATTTCGTGCAGTGTGTTATTTAATTTGATGCAGTGCAGCAAGGATGATGGATAATGAAAAGAAATTTCATTCTTTATCTAGAGCAGATATCAGTCAGTAAGATGGGCAAAACTCAAATTTTTTTCACCTAATAGGTTTTGAAAAATTGGACGATTAGTATTTCATGTCAGCGGGAACACTGTCTCTCAGCACAGGTACCAGCATTTGGCAAGCAGTGCAGTCATAACAAAAGCAGCCTCAGCACAGAATGCAAAGAGCTCATCTGTAGCAATGAAAGGACTGAAGAGTCTATTGAAATAATAATGTCAGAAAACCAGAATTAGAAGGGGCAGAGGTTTCAATTTAAATGACGCTTGGGGTCCTGCACTCAGTCTATTAAAACTCATCGGTCATCACATCCACCAGAGTTGGAAAATGCCGAGAGGATTTGTGTTTCACAAATATCAGTGCGAGCTCTGAAAAACTAATGAGCATTAAAGGGTATAGTAGGTGTAAGGAATCAAACTCTGCTATAAACAGCTGTGCGAGACAAAGAAAATTAACAGTCTGGTTGAAGTCCAGGCACAGGGTACATAAACAGCATAATTTGCAACTCCTGAGGAACATGGCTGGGTCATTTGTCAAAATATTATGCATAAAATGGAAATAACAGCTCAGCAGAACATCCAGAAGCACAGCATTAATCAATCAAGTCGAGAAAACCTGACAGATTAATAACTCAATGTAGTAGTTCTAGAATTAAACATTCACTTCACAGTGAAGTACATGCCATTTTGTAACTTCTGGGCAGATTAAAACTGTGCACTGCACTAGGACTCAAGCCCAGAACACTGCTTTCTACATGGGAATCCTCTTTTGAGTGAGCTATTCTGGCAAGTCACACTATCCTTCATGCTTCATTTCTGTCACTAGCTCTCTCTTATTTTTCAGACTAAGTTTGCTGGGCAAGGATTGGAACCCCTTCTGCTGAACACAGGTTTGGCATTCTAACCACTTAATTACTTTTCTGCTCTCATGTAAGTGAAACATAAGAAAATTAATGGTAGGAAACACTAGGAACAACAAAGCTGCAAATATCTGAAAGTCTGTGGTATACAAGAACATTAAAAATAATACTAAAAAATGTAGCATTTTATTTTCTTCAAGTTTGAAGGAACAGTCACAAGAATAATATTGTTCTGATAACTTTTTCATTTAATACAAATATATGACATTTGTATAATTTTTTTATAGATTTTGTTTATCACTTATAACATCTTTTACACCAGAAATACCAATGAAAGTGAATTGTTACCATTTCTGCAATAAAGTTTTTGATTCTCATGCTGTGTGTGTGTGTGTGTGTGTGTGTGTGTGTGTGTGTGTGTGCGCGCGCGCACTTGGGGGGAGGAGGAAAGAGAGGTAGGTGTTCACAGGTGCAAGTAGAGTTAAATGTGTTGTCAATGTTAGTAAGCATATTACAATCATCAGTTTAAATTTCATCTTATTAAACTATATTTGTCGTTGGAAAAATCAGGACATTTTTCCTCATCTTACTTGCACATGACTATCTTCAAACAAGAATATAGTAATTTGTACTTTTACAAGATTTTTTGGAAGACATACTTTCATACATAAATAATTTTATACAACTAAAAGTTGTAGAATGCGGGTGGGCAACCTATGGCCCACAGGCAGGATCCGGTCAGCAATTGGCTTCAATCCAGTCCACAGATGAATTTCATGGTACTGAAAGTGAGATTCTCACACTGTACTCTGCTCAGGACGTATTAGAACACAGCAGTTGTTGAAACTGAAGATAATTTATAATGAATTATCTGCAACCGTAGATGTTTATTTTTCCATGGTGCTATTTCAAGAGGATTGGATTCACATCTTCAGATGTTTACATTTATTTACATGCCGTGAAAATTGTTTCTTTACTAATGGCATTCAGAGTTTTGCAATGGAGGTTTCTAAGGCGAATATTATGTATTGCAAAAACCTCATGAAATGTAAATAATGTTAACATCTGAAGATCGTGTGACATAAAATGAATGTACTTTCAAAAACACATGGATTGCCATGAATGCGGTGTCATTCATTTGGTGCACTAGTCAATAAAAATTAACGTCACAGACACTACAGTTCTGATTTCGTGCACTAGGAGCTCTGCTGTTGCATCAAGTGATGAGGCGGCCTACCCCATATGCATAAGTAAGTATGTGAATCAAGCCTATGGGTCACAGATGGTTGCCCATGCCTGCTGTACAATGCATATATGTGAATACATACTCAATGAAATGATTAGTGGTGATTATATAAATTACAGCTTTTACTATACCTGTATAGCTGTGTTGTTCAATGGAACTTACACACTTACTGTAATTTATTTCCTTGTTCATGTATGAATTACATCTGTTCCATTTCAGCTGTTGCATTATGCACGGCTTAGTGGCAATTTCAAAAATGCAATTTACAGAAAACATATAGAAAAATGAATAACATAGCACTTACTCTTTTCGAAAGTTCTCAAATAAATACTTTTATCTCTCATTCTCTTTATCACATTTTAATTTCAAGGAACAGATTTCTTACATGTCTGTGTTCCTGTACTGTTTTATAAACAATCAAGGAACTTCAGCTCAAGCTATCAGAATTTCTATGCACAAGTAAACAATAAGCAATTTGATACAGAGTGCAAACCAATTTTCTATCAATTTACACCATTGTACAGCATAACACACCAGTCCTCCTGGCAACAAACAAATTATGACGATGTTGAGTGCTTTTTTAATTGAAAATAAACCTTCATGCAGCAGCATACTGTTAAGATCTGTAGTGTAAACAGTTACTCTAAATGACTGACATTATAAGAATAGAGTCATCAAAGAAACTTAGCTAAATTATACGCCTTTCAAAAAATTGTCTGCTACATTTGCGAGAGAAGTGAAGTGTATACTCACCAGCAACGGAAACAGGAACAGAACCAACAGACATGTAAACTGGAAGTCACATGAATATGTTTAGCTTTTGGAATTTTTAAATGTGTGAAACTCAACTGATACAGTATTGTTATTCACTAATCCTTCGGTTCACCAAGCTTCTCCTTTGTCCCTAAGTTTGGAGAGATCTTTCCTGACCCTGAAAAATTTTTAAACCTCACCTTCATCTGACACAGTTTAAGCTATGTCCCTTTACCCTTGCAAGCTAATCTTTAAAAATTCCAGAAGCTATAGTTTCCAGAGTATTCAAATTAACTTCACAATGTACCTTTCTCTGAAGTGACAATGCTTCCATCTTACTGCGCAGGTCACGCATTTTTCCCATTGTAACAGAATTCTCATGGAACTTTTTTGCATTTTCTTCTGGATCATCCTCAGCAAACAAATTTCTGCATAGAATGATATATCAAAATGACAGCAGGAGACAACATCTTGTAGTGCATGCTACTTTTGTTAAATAATGATACATAGAGAAATACATAATTACAAGCACATGAAAATATTTCTTAGATTAGCTATATGTCAGAATTTCACCTATACTAGCTTTTCATCCAATGAAAAAATTATTAAGTAACATATTTTTAATGATCTTCTATTGAGAAATCTATGTCTCCCAATTTGTTTATAAACTTAATGTGGCTTCGTAATGAGCAGGGGAAATTGTAATATGTTAATTTCCTGAATTCAAAGAAGTTTCTTTATTTCATTAGTCTCCTGCTTCTAATGAGTACATAATATTTTGTTCAGTATGCTGGTTGTCATTAGCAGGATAAGCAATTTCAGTGGCAATAATCTATTCCCCATTGTTGGTAAATAATATCTCTTTTTTGAAATCCCAATCTTCCCATTTTATTTCCTCAATATAACACTCACAGAGTTATATATAAAAGTCTGCTGGGAATACCACTTTGCTTCCACATTAAAGAATGTCACTACACCTAGAAGAGTAAATAAGGAATCCTATCTGGCAGTGTTTAAACAATTTCTAGTTTGCATCCAAGTCTGCTCAAATCTCTCCACCTTTTGTGACTCTCTCTTGCTGTACAATTCCAAGCAATAATGACTTGCGAATTCCTCACTGAAAAGAAAGTCACAATGTTGTCCCACACCTGTTACTAATCACATTTGTCAGTTACAGACTATTTCCTCTTCCCAAAACTGAAAATTCAATTGTAAGGTCAACATCCAACTTAACTGAGAAGATCAAAAGGTCAACTGTGAGTGTCAAATTCAAGGCAGTTTGAAAGAAGACTTCTCTGAAGCCATTTAAGTATTGAAAAAGCATGCTGAGAAATTTTATAAGTGAAATGAAACTGGTAAAAACTTGTATAGATGCTTATGAACATGTTATTGCTGTTGTCTAGGAAGTTACAGACTAGAATGTTGGAAAACAAGAAATTAAAAATGTTTGGAAGTTTTCACAATTTAAAATTGGAATACTCATTTTTCTTTACACCAAATGTTAGATTACACAAATAATTTACAGAAAAAAAAGTTATGATTCTGAAGGAAAAACAGAAAATGGACTACTTTCCTTAAATGGTGTGTGCCAAATTAAGCTATTTCTTACAAAATATGCCATGTTAAATGCAAGCAAAACAGCTGCTTGTTTGATGGCATTGCCTCTATCAAATGATGACTATGGATTTCTTTCCCCTCTCCCCTGCGTACTACTCAACAACAAAGGTTCACCAACATTCCTAAGCATTGCTAAAGTACCAAACTGTGATGTTGACATATACTGAAACACTGTGCACATTTTCTTTGCCTTTTGTGCTCTTAGCTGCAAATTTGCCCATATCAGAAGACACTGATTTATATTAAAATCTATGTAATCATACAGTTCTGTAGCACCAAAAATCACTGTTGTAGAACAGTGAATGTCTTTTGTGAGTTCCTTGTGTGCAAAAACCTGATGAAGCAGTCTGTGCATTATCACAGTGGGCAATTATCACTGTTTCTTGAAGTAGTAAAATCACCATCACCAACAACTATTTGCATACTGAAAAATTTCTAATTTAACAGAAATCACCCTTACTGACAACAATACACTCCACGGTGTTATGCCATAATTTATATACTTTTGCAGTTCTTACTGTGGCCTTCCACAGCTCTACTTAATAATTTTTGTCCATTTACACAACCCAAATGACATTTCCTATAGGTACTTTAAAGATACTCATTTATGCCTGACCATTATGCAATATTTTTGTACCACTAACACACTCTTCTCCTACAGTAATCTCAAATAGCAATATACCTGCTGCATTCAGAACTGCACTTGTCACACAACCCATCCCATACCACCTGCTATTGTGATGATAAAAATGCAGTACAACTGTTTTATAGATTCCCTACTGTACTGACTCCATTCTCTACAAACCAATGCTAAATTTCATCATGCAAAGTTTATGATCTATCAATTTCACATGCTGTTTTCTCCATTTGTAGTATGATTGTTATGTCTATGTCCATTACTGCCAAATTTCCATAACACCTCTACCTCATATTCTGTTCTAAGAGTTAATTCATAATCTAAGGAAATGGCAAACACTTTTTGTTTGTGTTTCTTCAAAAGCTCAGTTCATATTTAAAATGAATTAACACTTTGGAGGCTGGCAACTTAGAGGAACATTGGGCCTAGGAAAATGGCCATTTATGCCATTACTTAAGGCATTACAGGCACATACGTAACTAATGTTTTTTTGAGAGTTAATACATACTAAGAAGGGGCTATTTTTCATTTTTACTTCAGTTCTTTGATAGGTTACAAATTTGAAAATAATGACAGAAACTACAACTATCCTCCCAGGAAAAAAGTGAAAGATGAATGATTGAGCAATTTCTTCCTACTGAGCATCCAAAATTTCTTTCTCACTCAACAAACTTTACATATTTGCAGCAGAATTACATCAGTGTGATTATATTGCCTCAGCCACTTAAGCCAACAGCTGTTACGCCCACTAATGTTTCTTTCGAAATAATTTTAGAAATTGACAACTGAAGGCACCACCAGTCAGGAGACAGGTAGCACAATGTCCTTACACTGTTCTCAGGCAAAATGAGTCCAGTTTTCGGTGATAGGTGGCTCGCACATCGAGAAAATCACAGTCCGACCTATACCTGAGTGTGATCTTTTTAGCACACAGTTATGGCCTGAGCTTGCTCTCCAAAGAGTTAGTATCTGGAGTACAAGGGAATCTGTCACAAATGTTGTAACACATAGCTAGATCAAACTACATTTTGAGTACAGTAATATTAAGGGACCAAGAGAAGCATCAAATGTGAAGGGGCAGAAAGGAGGGGGGGGAGTGGAAGTGGGAAGCACAGAGCTGTTTCTTTTTCATTTCACTTAGTTATGGAAGAATTTATAGAAATACTACATTTCTGTTTGCTTTTTCCCAGCCTTCCCCACGCTGGCGCAGTCTGCAGCAAGTTGTTTCACCCCCCCCCCCCCTCCCTCTCTCTCTCTCTCTCTCTCTCTCTCTCTCTCTCTCTCTCTCTCTCTCTCTCTCTCTCCTACCGAGGGGACCTTACAGTATGTCCCCCCTCCAATTTTCTTCGCACTTATTAGGTAGCTTTGACGCTCAGTGCCCAAGCATCAATTTCCAAGAGCAGTAAAATGCAGCAAAATTTAAGTTTTTTAATGTTAAAGGAAGTATGATGGAGTGATTCTACTGAGTTTTTCTGCTGATTTCAAATCTCTTCCATCACCAACAGTTTGTTAGAAACCACATAAATAACATTTCTGGCAATTATACATTTTAGTAAGTGTAAAACGTTAGGTAGAACAGATTTTCCCTACCTAAACTGTATATGAAGCAATTTTTTTATTACACTGAGTTCCAACAGCAGTCTGCCAACATATTTGGAATCCATTTTCCCAAGTAGCATTTTTCAATTTCACTAATGTCCTTGTGCAAATGCTTGCCATGTTCTTCACTGGTTGTGCCGCAGTTTTCAGGGAAGAAATCAAGATGGGAATCCAATGTGTGTTTTCAACGACATATTACATTCCATTACCATAGTTCACAATCAACTCACTGATTAGTTCTCTGTAATGTTTAGATCTGCAGTTTCCTAAGTTATGACAACATTTTTGAAAGAGAAGCATGCAGCCAATTCTTGATTTTCAAACTGTGAGCCTTTCATAAGTTTCTTAATCTGAGTACCAACAAATATTCCCTCTTTATTTTGCTTCACTGACCTTTAGGAACTTGGTTTTTAGAAAGAGAAATGCAGTTGCATCATGAGCCATTCATTCACTTCACGAAATTTTTAGTCATACCTAGTTTGATACGTAATGGAGGCAATAAGATTTTGTCAGCATTTATTAGTGTTTGATGAATATCATTTGCCTGTCCTGGATCAAAAGATTCTCTCCCTGGTCAGCTTTTCTTAATCTAATGATTACTTCTACCTCTGCTAAACCCCATTCACAAGAACCAACAAAAAATTTTATAGCCAAATTGTACTCCATGCAAAATAGCTATCACTTTGAAACTTGCACGCATCTTCCACAGACATCATATCAGAAAATGTATTGCAAGAAATGCATGTTCATGTAACTTTCCTTCATACCAACTGTGTGAACTATAGGAATGGATGGAAACTTATTTTCATTATGCAGCAAAACCTTTCAAGCTGGTTTTCAAGGAGCCAATGAACCAACTCCAATCTTTAGGTACATACTCATCACCCAGTAACTCCACCAAAGGATCAACAGAAAACTCACTTTGGTGCCATTAAGCATGTGTTGCCTTTCTTGAAGTAACAACTTTGCTTTACTTTTAGGTAACCTGAGAAAACAAACCAAGCCAATTTAGACCCCCCTCTATTAGAAAGCGAAGATCATTTGTAATAGTTCCTTTCATAAACAATGGGGCACTCTGTTGTTGTAATTCACTTATGTCATCAACATTTTCAGAATAATCTGCCACATTTTTGTCGTCTGGTGGAGATGGTATGGGAAGGCCTGGCCCATGAGACACTGGACAAATCACTGATTGTAAAGATGGATATTTAACAGTATGTTTGGACTTTGGACTAATTCCAGATATATTTGTCAAGCAGAAGTAGCAGTCTACAATACTATGAACAGGACAGATTACTACTCATCGTAAAGATGACATGTTAAGTTGCAGACACGCCCAACGAAAATACTGTTACACATTAAGCTTTCAACCAAAGCTTTCTTCAGAAAAGAAGCACACACACATTCACACAAGCAATCAACCTCACGCACACATGACCGCTTTCTTGAGCCAGAATACTTTTCATTGTTAGAAGCAGTAGTCTCTTACATGATCCTCATGTTCCCGCCTTATCAAAGGAATGGCAAAGGGCATATGACGGATTTTTTTTTTTTAATTAGCCAGTAAATAATGTTACACTTTTGGCACAACAGATTTCTGGAGCTCAAAACTTATTTTGGTCTATTTCATTGTCAACATAACAGTCACAAGCTCTCTATTAGAAAAGTCCAGTTTTGCCTCTGCACTTTTAAATTTAATTAGCCACAAATGTAACAAAAACTGTTTTTATTATTTACATATTTGGGAGACATGTTCCTTCTCTGAAAAACAATGTTTAACCACTTCATACACTGATTCTCCCCCCCCCCCCCACCCCCCCAATTATGTTCCAAAAAATAATCGTTTTATTACTGACAAATATCACATAATGAATGATGTTACATACAGACATATGAAGATAGCTTTTGCAGCTCATAATAATAAGTTACAAAATTTTGAAGATCACCAAGAATAAAATCTTGAGAATACACATGCACTGCCTTTTGACTAAAATATCCTGAAACCTGAAATTATTTTTTAATTTCTTTGTAAATATGGAGTCTAATGATGTATTTCACAACAGCTTCTTGTGAACACAAATCCTGGAGAAGCTGGTAGGAGCACAGTGGATGTATTTACCTCGTTCCACTGAAACTTGAATGACAAACTGTCATCACTTTCAGTTTCTAATTATGTAACATTATATTCTTCTTCACTTTCTGAGTTGTTAAATTCAATGTCAAACTCATGATAACTATAGCCACCCTTTTCCTGGAAGCACTGCCGAAACAAAAATACAGGACAGCGGCTCTAAGCATACATTATGTTGTCACATATCCAAAGCTGAACATAGTAAAGATGGTATCTAGTGGCAACGAACTCAACCAAAACATGACAGCCAGGCTATAAATGTACGACCAGATGCTCTCTGGTGGCTGAACACTTAACTATCAGTGCAGACACAGATATTATAAGTCGGGTTTTATTCATTTTTGGAAGTCTGTTCTTAAGTTGCATGTGTATACTCAGGATTTCTGTCAAAATAATAAAAATGAGATAACTTGGGGTTGTATGTTAAGGGGTTAAGAAAACACACTATTAGCTGACACTACACTTATCAATTCACGCATGAGGAACACATATAATTAGCTTCTATCACTAAATAAAGCTTCTACTCCTCTGGCAACTCAGCAGGACATTCATCTGTAACAGACCTCCTCCCTTATCTGTTGTTGCAGCAAATCATGATCTGGGCGGGAAAGCCATTATTGTGAGGAAAAGGTCACTATTGAACATTTTTGTCATTCCTGATGTCACAAACAATAATATATTTTTAATCACTGTGTTTAGAACCCTACACTAATAAATGAGAAAATAGTTGTTTTTTAATATTGCAAAAAAACTGGTGGGTGATGGAACACTTATGACTTTGTTTTTGGGTTTGAGAGATGCAAATAGATAAGAATCAGCTGCATTGTTTATTTAGCATTTTCACTGTTGAAGAGTGAGCACTGAGTTAGTCGTAGCACTGTTAAGCATAAGACCTTTATGGTTTATTAATGAATTCGTCGATAACTCAGAGTGTAGCAAAATGGGATTGTAATCGTAAAGTCGTTGGTTTGAATCTTGCTAGTTTATAATTTTTTTTAACTTTTCAAAATTATATATTTATTAAAACATGGTTATGTTATGTTATTTACCATATATGGAATCAAATTTTTAATGAAAATATTTTTCTTAAATGCGTATTCACCAGAAATGTGAATATTCACAATAAATTAAAATTTGGTACAATAATGGTAAACATGAAAGACAAAATCAAACACTTTTTTATTTCCTAACATTGAACTGTATTATTATTATTATTATTATTACTTATTTATTTATTGATGCACACAATTTTTCATGTAACAAATTTTAATTTATCTTCATATGATCTATAATTAAATATAAAAAGATATTATTTTTATTAGAATATTGTGATTCTTATGTATTAATTCACATTTTCATTTGTTAATAGATGTGGAATTCATACAAGTATGCTACAAGTGAGATATGAGTCAGCAACTTTATAATTGCAATCCATTATTCTATGGGCTGCAACAGGTTTGCATATAAACTCCATTTTTTTTTTCTTTCTGCAGTGAACAGATTCTCATAAATCTTCCAATATAGCAGATTTCTTGGACCTCTTTTGACGACTGTGATGTACTGCTTTAAGACACTGATGTCCGGGCAAATACTTTCACATCCTGAAGTACAAAGAAAATCGAAGAGGACAAATCCATAAGATATCCTTGTAAATGAGATCTATACTGATGTGAACATTCCATTTGCACCTGTCAATCACAAGTTGGAAACCTATTGGTACACACTTCTTACAGCTACTTGATTAAGACATGAGGCACACAAATATTCCAGATGTGTCTCATACCTACTGTCCATAAGCTTTATAGCATAATAGAGATGTCATCACCCTCCCTACACCGATGTTCCTTCTGGTATGTGGTAAGAAGTAGTAAAAGAATTCGTTCCCTTTCAAGTTCTATCCGTAGCAGTAATACAGTAATTTTCAACGATTTTATTGTCTCTCAAAAAATATATTTTTATGAACAATTTCCAAAGAATTGTTAATTGAATTTGGAAACAAAACTTTAATAAAAGCATTTCTTTACAAAGTAACAGAAGTCATACCGAATGGATGAGCCGCTCCAAGATTCAGAAAGCGGAGAATAAGTTCCATCGCCATTTTCAATCACCCTAAACAAATTAACATGATCTCCATCCTTAAATACAAGAACTGTAACACGACATCCTGGTGGTAAATGTTCAAAAACATCCTCCCTGAAACAAAGATGCCAAATTTATAAACAGAGTATTACCTCATTTCTGAGATTCATCGATGACCTGCATATAACACACAATACCAACAGAAATGTGGGTTTTTCTCAAGCATAGAATAATAAAGTTATTATGCAGTTTGCATTTAGTTACAGTAAATTTATAACAACAAATATTAAAAATATGCCAAAAAATTAAAATGATTTTCAACTGCTTTGCATTACTATTTTTGTAATTACAGCAAAGATTGGTCAAAATAATGTAAGTACTTGATAAACACTAATTTCTCTGCCACCAGATATTTTACTAGCTAGAATGCTGTCCTAATGATCAGCAGCAGTTTGTTCTTAATTGTTAATGACAGGGCTCACAAAATACTACATAGTGCTACACATTCATCTAAATTCATTACTATGTTCCAATGCTTGAATGTGCATTCCCAAGAAGCACACAGAGTAGTAAGAATGTATTGGCTTTTCAATCAATATTTTATTTTTAAATGCAGGTTAGGCTTTACCGTGATTGTTATTGATTTCAAATGAAACAACAAGTTCACTGTTACCAATCACTGTTTCTTTATCTCCACTATGCATTACAAAGGTTTAAACCTCCATCATCAGGTCGGTATGAGATACACGTGTGTTGTATTAAGATTTTTGGAGGAACTTGTGCGACTGTCTCCAGTGGTCACAGGTTCCTTTCACTGTCTTAACACGTCACTTGTACACTGTCATACTTTATAAACAAACTGCTGGAGACATTGCCACAGGTTGCTCCAAAAACTGTAACACAACACATGTCATACTAACAAATGTATATACACCTGATGGAGATTCAAAGCTTTGAAATGCATTGTGGAGATAAATAAACAGTGACTGGTAACAGTAAACTTGTTGTTTCATTCGATGTTATCATTTTATATTTTATGGCAACTTCATTTATCTGTCTCCTCAGTACACTGAACAAGGTGGCGCAATGTAAACACTCTGGAATTCTATTTGGGATGACACTGATTCAAATGCTTGTCAGATTTAGGTTTCCACGATTTACCTAAATCGCTCAAGGTGAATGCCAAGATGGTTCCTTTGAGAGGTGGCAGTTGATTTTCCTCCTCATCCTATGTCAAACAGAGCTTTTGCTCTGTCTTTAAAGATCTCATTGTTGAATGAACGTTAAACCCCAATTTTTTCCTCCTCTTTCTTCTTTTCATCTCCTTTTCATTTCCTCCCCTTGTATATTCAGCCATTAGATGTTAAAAAAGAGCAATAATAACACAGATGTTGCACTGTACTGTCAAATTAATGTTTTCAGAAATTTATTTTAAATGTTCCATCCAAACAATTGTCAGTATTATTAATTCTGTCTAGGTTTGACAGTGATCACAGCTGCGTTGAGAGATAATTGTGATAATGAAATATAGCACACATGTTCATTTCTTATTTTATTCAGTTACTAGCTGTTACCCATGGCTGTGCTCACTTATCAATAGTTTTGTAAAGATCATGGATCGTCGGTAAGTAAGCTGTTGTAGAGGCAATAAAGTCAGCTATGTTAACATATCTGCTTGTCTGGGTAAGCATAGCACATCCACGCAGTTCGTGCAGTGGGACATGGGCATATTCACTTTACTACAACACATACAATATGCAGCAAATTTATTTGATGTAACTTTGGTGACTCAGCACATTGACTAGTGATGTGTTTATTTTCCTCTCCTCTTTTTAGTTAGTTAATATTGGAAATTAAATCTCTTCATGTTTAAAATGGAAAAAATAAAAAAAGTCCTTTCTTTGAGTTTCTGATATTCATTCTGGTTCATTAAAGACCACTACCATTCCAAAAGTGTTGTCAGTCCTCACTGAATTCCAAGTTGTATAATTTGTGAGTGGAAACCACAAAGATGATTAAAAACTTTTGGAATGGTTAAACTTATTTTCTGCTGCACCTTTCTCTAATGATCCAATGTCGCTGTTGAACGTAAGACTGGTAGTCCAGTAGGTCCGGAGTAACTGCGGGAATTTAGTAGTGAGTGAAATGAATCACATACCAAGCCTGTGAGTGGTGTTTTGTCCCAAGAAACATGCACCAGTCCGGTTCGAAAACCACATTCAAACTGATGGTGGTAGAGGCTCATTCTGGTAATTAATGCCCGTTTCTTTCTTGTCCATGACCAAATTGCATTTTGATCTGAACAAATGAATCTACATTTTCTGTACATGATCTGATGTTAGACTGATGATGTTCGCTTCACTACAGTAGGAAACTTCACACAGATTACTGTAAACCAAGTGGAACTAACATCTGACAGTAGAGTTTTTGATGAACATTTTGCCAAGCTCTGCTCCAGTCTGTCGATGCGTAACTCGTGTCAAGTTGGTGTACTGGTGGATGTGTAAATACTTGTTAGTGTAAAAGAACTGTGGCATTATGGAGAGATTCCTCCCCCTTGTAAACTGCCATTATGAAATACAACTGCACATAATGCAGTGGGGACTCTGTGTCAAGCATGAATATTAGCAGTGACTTGTTGGCTGGAACACAAGACCACAAGCAGTTGATACATGTCAGTAGTTTTGTTATGACGAGTGATGGCACTAAACTAAAATGTGGAGTTTCTAAAATTATTAAATAGTGGTAAACTGACAAAAGAAGAAAATAAATAATTTGTAGTTCGGTGCACTGCAAATTTGATGTTACTTGTATGTGCAATAAGTCAGCTGCTCTCATGTGTGTGCGCCTGTTACTTGCTGCTGCACTTGCCCATCATAATCAAATGCTGTCTCACTCTCAGCCTTCCACATTCTACACATAAAGACATGACCTCTCTCTGCTTGTCGCACAGCCTTTAAACGACACTATTGTCACAAAATAAATCTCGGGTGAACAGCCTGGTATGAGTGTACATAGGACACAATAGTTCGGAAATCGACCACGTTGCCATCATCAGGTGCGCTGATGTACTGACCGGCAGTGGGCCGGCGCTAATCCCCCTCCCACTCCTCCCTCAGGCGCTTCCTATGAGTCGGTGCGGTCCGTGCCCTGCGCGCGGTCCAGGTACAACGTCCGTTCTCCTGTACCTGGACCGCGCGCAGGGCGCGGACTGCACCGACTCATAGGAAGCGCCTGAGGGAGGAGCGGGAGGGGGATTGTCCTATATATACATGGCACCGGCCCACCACCGGTTAGTACATCAGTGCACCTGATGATGGCAACGTGGTCGATTGCCGAAACACTGTGGATGCGTGAGGGCAGTGACTAACGAAGGTTGAGGCCAGGAGGGTTACAGGAACATAGGATGTATTGCAGAGAAAGTTCCCACCTGCGCAATTCAGAAAAGCTGGTGTTGGTGGGAAGGATCCATATGGCACAGGTTGTGAAGCAGTCATTAAGATGAGGGATATCATGTTTGGCAGTGTGTTCAGCTACAAGGTGGTCCACTTGTTTTTTGGCCACAGTCTGTCGGTGGCCGTTCATGCGGACAAACAGCTTGTTGGTTGTCATGCCTACATAGAATGCAGCACAGTGGTTGCAGCTTAGCTTGTAAATCACATGACTGGTTTCACAGGTAGCCCTGCCCTTGATGGGATAGGTGATGTTAGTGGCCGGACTGGAGTGGGTGGTGGTAGGAGGATGTATGGGACAAGTCTTGCATCTAGGTCTATTGCAGGGGTATGAGCCATGAGGTAAGGGATTGGGAACAGATGTTGTGTAAGGATGGATGAGTGTAGTGTGTAGGTTCGGTGGATGGCAGAACACCACAGTAGGAGGGATGGAAAGGATAGCGGGTAGGACATTTCTCATTTCAGGGCACGACGAGAGGTAATCGAAACCCTGGCCGAGAATGTAATTCAGTTGCTCCATTCCCGGATGGTACTGAATTACGAGGGGAATGCTCCTCTGTGGCTGGACTGTGGGACTTTGGAAGGTGGTGGGAGACTGGAAAGATAAGGCATGGGAGATTTGTTTTTGTACAAGGGTGGGAGGATAATTACGGTCAGTGAAGGCTTCATTCAGACCCTCGGTATATTTAGAGAGGGACTGCTTGTCACTGCAGATGCGACGACCATGGGTGGCTAGGCTGTACGGAAGGGACTTCTTGGTATGAAATGGATGGCTGCTGTTGAAGTGGAGGTACTGCTGGTGGTTAGTAGGTTTGATATGGAAGGAGGTACTGATGTAGCCATCTCTGAGGTGGCAGTCAACATCTAGGAAGGTGGCTTGTTGGGAATCCTAAACCTGGTTCAGATTCATAGATGACATCTCTGCTATCTGGACTGAAGGTGAGGACACCTTATTCACATTCCTCCAGAACCTCAACAACTTCTCCCCCATTTGCTTCACCTGGTCCTACTCAACCCAAAAAGCCACCTTCCTAGATGTTGACCTCCACCTCAGAAATGGCTATATCAGTACCTCCGTCCATACCCAACCTACTAACCACCAGCAATACCTCCACTTCAACAGTTGCCACCCGTTTCATACCAAGAAGTCACTTCCATACAGCCTAGCCACCCGTGGTCGTCGCATCTGCAGTGACGAGCAGTCCCTCTCTAAATATACCAAACAATTTACAAAGGCATTATCATACCTTCCACACACAAGATTAAGGACACTTGGAAGGCGAGGAGAAAGAAGCAGAAGTGCAAGCTCTGTTAAGTGATATGTCTGAATAATCTTCTCCAAAATTTTCACTGTGAAAATATATTTTTGTCTTCAGGAGGAACATTCAACAAATGCATCTGCATTTTGAGCATGTTACCATACTGCTTTTCAGATCACCAAAGAACTGTGTAGTTTCACTGAAGGAGAGTTTATAAAGGCATGTTGGTGTCTGCAGCTCGTGAGAGACTTCAAGAGTTCTAAGTGGTTACTCTCTCTGTCAACCATTCAATGCAGAATTCAAGAAATTGCAAACAACATTTCAGATAAGGTAGTTGTTCTTGCAAAAAATTTTATTGCCTTTACTTTGGCACTGGATGAGTGCACGACATTTCTGACAGCTCAGTTGCTTAGTTGATAGTAGTCTCATCACCATAGAAGATTTACTCTGCAACTTGACATGTCTTCTTTACAGTAAGTATCAATGAAAAACAGTTCAAATGGGGCAGATATTCTCACTTGTATGCAAGAGTTCTGAAAATATGGGTCTGCAATGGAAGAATCTCACCTCTGTGCAGTGGCTACACATGGCCGAAATATTGGTTTTGAGGCTCTTTATGAGGGGTACTAAAATTGTTGTACATTCCACATGAGATTTTTGCAACACATTGCATTCTCCATCAAGAGAATTTATGTGCTATAAGTGTGAACATGAGGGAAGTGATAAATGTTGTCAGTATGCAACAAATTTTATCCACCAACATGCTCTCAAATATCACTAGTTCAAAACCTTTCTGAAAGACTTGGAAAGCACACTGGTGATGTAACATATCATAGTGAAATATGCTGGCTGAGTCACGGTAAAGAGTCAGAGATTTTCTTTTAAATTCAGAGTAGATAGGTACATTTACGGAAATGAGTAGTAACGCTGTTGCTGAATTGAAAAACGAATGGTGGATAGCAGATTTGGCCTTCCTGTGTGATATTACGCATCATATGAATGTTTTGAATTTGGCATTGCAAGATAAAAACAAGTTAATAACTGAGATGTACGACCACATTCAGAGCTTTAAGATGAAACCCTCTCTGTGGAATAGACAGCTAGGAAGTGGGAACACAGTTCATTTTTCCACGTTGTCATCTTCAGCGATGGGAACACAGCAGTATTTTGAACAGTATCAAAATATACTCAGTGATCTTCTCCATGACTTTTATATGACTTATCCTCAAGAGAAATTTCCATGACCTTATAAGGCTGTAGCTTGATTATGTCGATGTTCAGATCAATAAAATTACATCAACAACTTTTTTCTGCTATGAAGGGAATGAAATCTACACACAGAAGCTCACTGACAGACTTCTGTTTAAAAGCTTTTCTTTGAATTAGCACTGTTCAGAAACTGGCACCAGATATTGATGCTTTAGTGAAAAGCAAAATACCTAATATTCATTGACATCCTACATTTTTATTTTTAATGTTTAAATAAAATGGTTTCAAAATACAAATTTCTTTAAATTCAAATTTCATTCTAAAACATCATTCATCATAGAGCTGTATTAATCCTAAGAAATATCACATTTCATAATTAGCTGCCCCATGTTATTCGCTTCATTAAAATATTAAAGTAGCTGTACATTTCAGTTCATTGTCACTTCTCATTAATACAACTGTCTTAGTAAATAAATTTTCCATGACACACGTTAATAAGTGACTGAAGTGATACATCTCCATGTAACATTACAATCAGCCATAGAGTTTTGTGAAGCTGTCTTGTTCCAATGCCACTCCCCTCTCTTACCCTCACTACTACTCCTCCCATCATACCAGTAGATCAATAAACAGGCCTGCTCTAGGCTGTGGCTAATCCATTTCTCCATAATGGCCTTTTCCAGAAGTGTTCATCGCACAGATCATGCAAAAGAGCTATTGTATTGTTTGGAAAGTATGGACAATTACTGGCAGAATTCAAGGTGTGAAGACAAGTCATGAATTGTGTCCGATAACTCAGTCAGTCAGTCAAAGTACTTCCCATGGAAAGCAAAGTTATAGGTTCCAGTTTCAGGCCACACACAGAGAGAGAGAGTGTTGTGAAAAATTCAGTACAGATGCAAGAAATAAATTACAGAACAATGTTCACAAAGCTATGTCAAGATACAAAAAACTGTATAAAATCTAGTAACTTCCAATATACGTGTATACTTTACCTGTTACTTTCAACAAAATCTCTTAATTCTTTCCAGGTGGTATCATCAGTCGGTGGAAGCCGTCTTGTGCTGATTGGTCCTCCACGCATTGAGAGCACAAGCTTAAGTGTTGCTCCATCTTTGATTGAATAATCTATCAAGCATGAAGAGTCATCAAGTTCCTGTAGGTTGTACAGAAGATGTTGCTGAGAAACAGGGATTCCTGAAAGAAATATGAAACTCAGTTAATGAAGAATCTAAGATTAAAAGCTCTGAGTAAGAAATCTTTCTATTACATTAAACAATGTATAATACTAAAAAATCTATGAGGATGTGCTGAAAAGTAATGCCCATGAATTTTTTATGTGAACACTCAAAGATTTTTAAACAAAACTAACTTTATCAACATTCCGCATCTTCATTCTTCATGGCTACACATTTATCTTTAAACATAATCACGCCGATGATGAAAATGTTTCTCCCAACGAGAGATCAGTTTGTTGATACCATCACTGCAGAATGTTTGACTTTGTTGACAGAGCCACAGCTCACCTCTGCTTGTACTGTTTCGTCACTACAAACGTGAATTCCTCCAATGTGTTCTTTAACTTTTGGATAAAAATCAGATGGGGCCAAGTCGAGTTGGCATGGAGGATGAACAATGAACCCAAGGGGTATGAATGTTACAGACATCACAGAGCTCTTGTGTAGTCTGGCACTGTCATGCTGAAGGAGAGGGTTCTCCAGGCGTGGACGAACTCTTTGAATTCGTGCTTTCAGTTTTCTGAGGTTTTCACAGTACCTCACAGAGTTTATGGTTGTATCCTTAGGTATGAATTCCAAATGGACCACACCCTGAATATCTCAGAACACTGTGAGCATGATGTTGCCTGTTGGTGGCATGGTCTTTAACTTTTTGGTGTTGGTGATCCTTTATGGCAGAACTCCATTGGTGCTCCCTCCTTTTGAAGTTAAAAAAATACATCAGATGGATGTGTCTGGCTGACCGCAAGAATAAAAAAGGAGAGGCCAGCCACTCCGCAACACACTAAAACCTCCAGCCTAAAAGCTTAGGCAACGGTCCAGACACATCACAAAACTTTGCGTCACATACATCTCATCATCAGGTACAATAAAGGGCAGACACCAACGATATTTGCCCATCCCCTTGCATCACAGTATAAAATGCAAATCTGTTAAAATATGGTATATGGTGATTTGCACACCACAAGCATCACAAAACAGGGGATCCTCTCACCATAGTAAGAAGCCACATGTAAGAGGGCAGTGCCCGATGCGAAGATGTGTACAGGTCACTTCATCCCGCCTGAGTAACTGGCAGGAGGAACGCCATAGCCAGATAGTTAACTTCACCAACCGCAGCTTATTGTCCATCACTGCCAGCCATGCATCACCCCCACACCTGCATGAACTTCCTATATAATGCAGAAACGACAATCTACAAGGAAACAGGACAATTTGCCACATCTTGTCCTCTGCAGGCCTCCTTGGCAGCCCATTCAGCCTGTTCATTTTCCTGTATCCCTACATGACCTGGCACCCAGCAGAATGACACCTGCTTTATCTGCCGCTGGAGAATGTATAGTTGGTCATACATCAGCTGGGCTAATTTTTCAGCTGGGCACAGATTCTGTAACAACTGTAAGGTTCTGGGGGAATCGGAGGAGATGAGAAACTGTCTGCCCTGAATATGACACACCTGATCCAGTGCTTTCTGGATCTTGTGGAGCTCCGCTGAGAAAACTGTATTCCCATTACAAAGGCGAATCCCAGCGACATGGTCAGGAACATGACAGAGCAGCCAAGGGAATTGCCTTGTTTGCAGCCATCAGTGTACATTACTGTGAAACTGTGCTGTATATCTAAAATGTTAAAAAACAGATCGAAAAGTAAAATCTGACATATGATATTTCTTAAAATTGGTCAAGTCTATAATAACTCTGGGCCTCCGGAGGAGCCAAGGTGGAAAACTGCTCCAACTGCAATGTAAAACATGAAGACTGGCCACATCCATATCAAAAGGTACTCCTGTGCATGAATCCCTTAGGGCCTTGTTGCCCATTTCCGGTTACGAGAAAGCCTTTCCATTGGATGCCAAGCAATGGTATGGTACGTGGGTGTGTATGGTGTGGACAATGTTTTATATGCCTGGCGAATCGTAAGCAGTTGTCGTCTGATGTGAAATAGTGATTCACCAGCCTCTGCACAGAGGCTTGGTATGGGGCTTGTTCTGAATTCACCAGGGGCCAACCGAATCCCTTCATGGTGCACCATGTCTAACATCTTTAAATAAAAAGGTCTCGCAGACCCACACACCAAGTACCCATAATCAAGCCGAGATCGCACAACTGTCCTGTAAAACTGCAGCAGACAAGTCCTGTCTGCTCCCCATGTACTGTGCCCAAGAAATTTTAAAATACTTAGAGCCTTAAGGCACCATTTTTCCAGGTTCATAAGATGTGGCAATTGTGTAAGTTTACAGTCAAATATGAGGCCTATAAACCTCACTGCATCTTTAGAAGTAAGAACAATGTCCCTCATCCCCAACTCAGGAAAGTTTAAAATGGAACAACAATGGTTAAAAAAAACACAACCACAGATTTCTCGGTTGAGAACTTAAAACCACTCTTCTGCGCTCATTCATCTGAACGTCGAAGAGTTAGTTGCAACTGACGTTTTGTCATAGCATGGCTTGAAGAAGAGCCAAACACAGAGAAGTCATCCACAAACAAAGAACACTTGACAGGACTTTTCACTACTGACGTAATACTATTAATAACTATGGCAAAGACAGTTACAGGTAAAAACATTACCTTTAGGGACACCGTTTTCTTCTTCGACACAATAAGAAAGGATGTTACCGACTCGATATCAAAAATACCATGGCAAGAGAAAGGACCAGATAAAAATGGGAAGACTTCCATGAAAGCCTCATTCGCGAAGCTGCTCGAGGATAAGATGCCTCTATGTAGTACCGTAGGCCTCCTCGATGTCAAAATATATATCCAGAAGGTGATGCCTGCATAGGGCAGCCTGTTGTATAGCTGCCTACAGGAGGGCCACATTATCAAAGGTAGAGCGATACCTCCTGAATCCGTACTAAAAGCAACTAAGGAGTTACCTGGATTCTAAGATCTGGACGAGGTGACAGTTAACCATCTACTCCAAGGCCTTTCCCATGCAGCTAGTGAGGAAAACACTACAATAAGTACTTGAGCATGTACGGTCTTTTCCACAATTTAAAAGAGGAATTAAAACTGCCTCACACCATGAGTCGGGAAAGTGACACAATGCCCAAATGACATTAAAAAGTGCCAGGAGGATGTCTGTTTCACCTTGTGAGGCATACTGTAATAGATTCTATCATGACCAGTGGATGTGTCACGAGCAGCAGACAATACAGAATCCAGTTCCCACAGGGAAAATGGGCAGTTGTAATCTTCATCAGAGGGGGACTGTTAAGTCCAAACAACTACTCTCAGCAACCACTCTGGCACTGGAAACCTGGATCCTGTCTAGTGGTTGCAGTACTTGTGGCAAAATAGGCCATCATAGTCTGGGCAATGTCTCGCGAATTGGTTTGGAGAGTGCTGTTCCCCATTACAGCAGCCATAGAACACTCCCTCCTCTCCCAGAAATTTTCCTGATGGTCTCCTATATAACAGAACTCTTCGTGGAACGATCAATGGTGTTCAGGAACTGTTGCCACAACTTCTTCTCGCTCTCTTGAATAATCAGGCAACACTTTGCCTTCGCCACCAGAAAGGCTGCAAGATTCTCTACAGTTGGCCGACAACTGAATCTATGTAGAGCCACACACCTGGACCTTATTGCAGGGTGGCATTCGTCACTCCACAAAGGGACAGGTTGCCTCTTAAATTATCCCATGGACTGTGAAATGGATGCTGCAGTGGCACGGAGGATCATTTTGGTAATATGATCCAACCATGCCTCAACATTGCCACAATGTTCAAACTGGGCCAACTGGTTATAAAGTGTCCAGTCTGTTCTACTGAGCACCCATTACGGCAGCTTCCTTTTGGGTTCCTCTCCATCTGGCAGGTGAATCCAGATTGGGAAGTGATCACTTCTGTGCAAGTCATCAACCACTTCCACTTGAGCAGTGTGAGTACAAGCTGTAGAGCAAAGTGAGAGATCAATGGCAGAGAACGACCCAGTTGCTGTGCAGAAATGTGTGCTCTGTCCCGTATTTAGCAAGTATGTGAATGATGACATGAGAAGCCTCTCAACTGCTCTTCCCCTGGGGCAGGCAGCTGCAGAGCCCCAAAACACAGTGTGTGCATTAAAATCACCACAGAGGATGAGGTGGGCACGGGAGCTGGATAATAAGGTTGGTTAGGGCCTCTTCATCGAGTACATGATGTGGGGGCAGGTAAAGGCAACATGCACTGTCAAAGCAACTGCTTGTAAATTCATTGTAAGGGGGAGAGGCGAGGAGTGGTAGTCGGTACTGACAAATATGCCTACACCTCCTCCAGCTCTCTCTCCACTCAGGTCATCCATTTTGTGGAGTACATAGCCTTGTAGCTCAGGAGTGTACAACTGATGGAAATTAGTCACCTGGAGATGCAGACACAGTGGTCGACCCTAAGAAAAGAGACTGAGTACCTCCACATGCGTCCTGAAGCCCTGCAAGTTTCACTGTAGTATGGCAGCCATTTCATCAATGTGGGTTTTAATTTACCCTATCTTTGCACTGCAGAGATGAAGCACTTATAGAGCAATAGGGAGGGGCTGCTTGGATCTGAGACATCTAGCTCCACGGTGTCCTTCTCATCAGCCAGACATGAATGAATGATGTCTGATGGACCTCAGGACAGCTTTTGACCAAATGTCATGAACCTTTGCCAGCACCCTGTCCCTTCGAGGATGAGGGGTAAAGGGGGCTTGAGAGGCACTCTGCTTGTCGTGCGTCTTTTTTGACACTCAGTGCAGAATTGTTGCTGGTCTTTTATGTGGCAGCTTCTTGGATTGCTTTACCCTTACTCATTTTTCCTTGGCATGTACGCATGCAAGTAACAGGTTTTAAGCCATTGAAGCATAAGAAGTGGTAAAGATGGGAGGTGTCATCACCTTATTTGCCTTTTTGGCTTCTGCATAGGGGATCCACCTGATAACTTTTAGTTCCTGTATTTTTTGTTCCTCTGCAAAAATAAGGCAGTCTTGGCCCCAGAATGGATGGCTCCCAGGGCAGTTAATGCAGACTGCTGTAGGTGGACAGTCAATCCCAGTTTCATGGGTTGCCTTTCCACATTTCTTACAGATTGCTTCACACCTGCAACCTGCAAGAGTTGTGTGACAAAAATGCTGGCATTTGTAGCAGCACATGGGGTTAGGTACATAAAGCCTAGCTCTAAGTCAGAGGAACCCTGTTATGATGTGGTCAGGCAGCATTGGAGAACTGAACGTAGCAATCTTCTCAATTTCTTCATTATTCCTACACATCCTTTGCTCTACATCCACTATTCCCTGTAACGCCTGTTCCCATTTAAGTTCGGCTATGTCGATGTCGTTATGTCACAGCATGTGACCACACCCTTGCTGGAGTTAAGAGAGTTATGCAATTCAACAATTATGTCATATTCACTCAATTTTTCAGACTTCCTAAGTAGTTCCACATGCTTTGCCCCCTTAGTCTCTACCAGTAGGGTACCATACCTCAGCTGCTTTATAGACTTCAGGCTTCCAGCAAGTCCTTTCACGCCTTTATGGATATAGAAGGGGGAAACTTTTTCAAACATCACTTCCTTCCTCTTCATCGCCAAAATTATATTCTGATTTATGACTCCTTGAGCCCTTTTGATTCCAATTATCAGCAGGGCTAGCCTCCCTCATTCTTATGGAGGATTGGGTGTGGCTACCCTATATGGTATACCCTTTCCACTGGGAGGAGGAGGAGGAGGAGATGATGATTTCAAGGGTTCCACCTTGGTCCCACGAGCAGCTAGGAAAATAAGGGTCCACTCAGACAGAGTTCGATGTGCTTGAGTAAGCCTTATACAACTAAGGGGCAGCAGGTTCCCCAGAGGTTGCCTGCTAATGACTGTTCCATCTCAACAGCCACGTATCTCAACAGCTGGCAACACACCTTGAGATGAGGTTTTTTAATACAGGTTTATTCCAACCTTGGGATCTGGGTGGTCAAGCCAAGATCCCTGTTCCCTGAGACACACAATGTTCCACCGCCGCACTGCTCAGTGGTTGCTGAAGCATGCCCAGAGCTTACAATGACAGATGACTGACAGTGCTTACCAGTCCCCAACTCACGAACCCCACAGTCGGAAAGCACATATTCGGCAAATGTACGCTGAGCCCCTGAGGGCAGCAAATGTGGTAAAGTCAACCGAATAATATGCATGATGTGTAACGCTTCAACTGACATTGAGAACAGAATAAAGAATTCAGAGGCATTACTTTCAAGCACAACCCTCTACAAGAATAACACAGTGTGTGGCCACAATTATCCAACAAAAATTCATTTGCAAATTTACAGCCGAAGTGTTTTAATACCATCTCTGTGTCTAGCTGAAAACTGAAATGTTAACAGCGGAGAAGTATCAAGGGCTCCTATTGTCCAGTTTCATCCAGTAGATATGAACACAAATTTTGCAAAAAAGAAGAAGAGGAAGAAGAAGAGGAAGAGGAAGAAGAAGAAGAAGAAGAAGAAGAAGAAGGAAAAAAAAAAAAACTACAGCTCATACCATCTCTCTTCAAAGTGTTCCAACCAGACACCAGACACACCATAACCAATAAATTCTGTGGATGCCAATGGTTCCTGCTCCTTTTATTAGATACATGGTGATCACACTCATGTCAATTAGGCATAATAGGGCAAATGGTAAACTCAACTGTTTGAGAAGATCTACAATAAGTATTTTCCAATATAACTTCTGATCAATGCCCCCTGAAGCACTAATATAACTTTATCTGCCCATAAGAAAGTGATGGTTTTTGATAGTAGGCAGGTTGCAAGCTCTGTACTAGTAAACATTTAATTCAGAGGGTTGAAAGTGAGATAAAACCTAGACAGCTTAAACCTGTAACCAGTTACAGGTAATGGTTGCTGCTGTGGAAGTGACCATAGCTGGTGGCTACCTATGACAGCTATCTGTGGCACGAAGCACACACTCCATGCACGTTCCACACCAATGTAACTGAAGGGTACACCAGGAAGAGTCATCAGATTCAGTATGACGAAAATAGGGTGAGAAAATGAAGACTTGATTAGAGTGTTTAGTAGCTTAAACACTTAGATAAATAAATAGCTACACAGAAATTTAAAAATGCGTGACAGTGTTGGGGGAGGACACAGCTGGAAACCATTCTGGGCCTATCAGGGTGAGAGGTGCTCCCTCCACATCCATCTCTGACACCTAACATTGAGGTGCATTAAATTTTGTTGTTAATACCCAGGAAAGTATGACTTTTTTAACAGCTATGCCATTGTCTGCCAACTATCATGGTCAGGGAGGTAAGACTGATTCATGGCTTGTCTCAGATTAGTCAGTAGGGTACACACTGTGAGAATATTGACTACCATGAGAGGTCAACCCCAAGTGCAATGAGGTGAATCATCTTGATGCAAAAGGAACTTGTGGGTAAATCTGTTACAGCCGACACACAGTCAGCACAGAATAATTGTATCTTTCCAAGAGGCTTGGAGAGAAGTATGTCATGCCTTGATGGTCCCACTGATTGCCTTCGGCTTGTCGAGGCTTGCGGTAGCTTATCATTTCATATCCAATGTTTTCAAAATTTGATGTCTCAGTTGCAAACATATTTCAGTATCTGTACTCTTGAGTACAAGTTTGTGTCTTGTGATTGCTTCCTGAGCTAATTTTTCAGTGAGTTCATTTCCCAGTATGCCCATGTGGCTCTGTGTCCAAATGAATTTTATAATGGTTCTGAAGATGGAGGTCAACTAGCAAATCTTGGGTGTTAGTGAAAAAAATGTTTCTGGGGAAGCACTGATATATTCCTTGCAAGCAGTTAATGGAGCTCCTACAAACCAGGAAGCTCTTTCCTGCAAGAGTTTTGATGTGTTCCTAAGTGTGAGATATGTCAACCAACTCTACAGTGTACACACTGCATGCACTCGGCACAGAATGTTTTTTTGTGCTCCCTTGCATAGGCAAAAGCATAGCCACCTTTATAACCGACTTTCAGATTGTGGCAGTCATGAAGAATCAAATGAAATAAGTGTCAGAGATTGGTGGAGTCTGTATTTTCATTTGAGCAACAGACGAAATCCATCCAAACCACAGAATTGGGTACACGTCATTGGGTGGGGGGATGCTGAAGGGGAACTCTGTATATAGAGATAAAAAGAGGGAAGTTGGAGGTCCAACACAAACCCTCCAATGTAGCCCAAACTGGTTTACGTATTTTTGGGCAACTCATAAACAGTCTGATCTGTTTGTCGTTAAAGAGAATCAAGTAACACGATGAAGTTGACAGACTGTGACCAAATAGCTTCCCGAGAGTTGTTGGCAACTTACCCTCTTGAAACAGGAGGCTGTCCATGAGATTTGAATAGAAGAACACTACAGTTGCCAATCGCACGCCACTGTACTGTACAGGATATTTCAAGCCCAGTGCTTATGGCATGGTCAATCCGTAAACAACACATCCATAGTGGCCTAAGATAAAAGCTTTGTACACTTGGAGAAGAACTGAGTGGTCAGCTCCCCAGGAACGGTTGCTGAGAAATCAAAGGGTACTGGCAGAATTAAAGGTGTGAGGATGGGGTGTGAGTCGTGCTTGGGTAGTGCAGTTGGTAGAGCACTTGCCCGCGAAAGGCAAAGGTCCCAAGATCAAGTCTCGGTCCGGCACATAGTTTTAATATGCCAGGAAGTTTCATATCAGTGCACACACTGCTGTAGAGTGAAATTTCATTCTAGAAATCAGAGGGTATCTAGTTTCCTCATGCAATTTGCCTTTAGCTGGCATACATGTGATAACAATTTTAAATTATTGTGAAATAAAAGGCCTAAAATTTGAAATCTGCAACAACTTCAAGTAACTGGTTACCCAGGTAAAGTTCTAACACAGTCCTGAGTCGACAACAGTGCATGACATGGGTATGGGAGAAAATGGATACCAATGATTCAGATCCCGGTTTCATACTTTTTGTGTGGTTCTCTGAAGTCGGCACTCTATGATGCATAATGCTGTGGGGCTGTAATACAGGCAAAGGTCATCCACATACAGTGAAAGTGAGACCACTGTCCATGGCAGTGACGATGCCATTGCTTGCAAAGGTGAAGGGGGTTCCACTCAAAACCGATCCTTGAGGGACTCCTTTCCAGCACATGTTGGTTGCTGAGAGCTGAAACTATCTGGAACCAAAACAGCCATAGAGATAGGAAATTTGCTATACATGAGCAGAACCTATCTGGTCAGAGAGATTGGAAATTCTGTATAAAAGTGGGTAAGCAACATTGAAAACTGCTCTCAGCCGTGTTGAGAGGATGTGATGCCGTCAAGTAGTATCACACACCTTCTGCAAATCAAAGAATAGGGGAATCAGTTGTTGGCAATGTCCAAAATCTTTTTGCAATGCAGATTCCAGGTGTATCAACTGGCCTGTGATGGAGCAGAGTGCCCAAAGGCTGCTTTGAAACTGCAATTAATTTTCCGTTTCCATTACTTCCACACACCAACATGGCCCATTCGTTAAAGAGATAGGTCAATAATTAAGACAAAATTGGTAGGCCTTTCGGTGGTTTTATGAAAGGAAACCTAACACTCTCCCAACATTGGGAGGGAAACTCTCCTTGACAAATATGACTGAAAACCCTGATGATGTGTTTTACACTGTCATTTATAAGGTGTTTAAGTATTTGACAATGGATTTTATCAGGCCAGGGGCTGTCTCAACACTCTGCTGAAGCTCTGTGGGGCTTCCATGCACTAAATGGAACACTGTACGTTTACAAGCCTTGTACGTGGAAGGATAAGTAGTTTCGATCCACCATGTATTTCCCGGTTTGGAAATTAGGATGATAGTCATTGCAGCTGGTTGCTTTGGTAAAGTGTGCCTTAGAACATTCATTCAGCAATGAGCAGTGATCATTACAGATGTTGCCACTGAGGGAGGTGCCAGAAACTACTGTGGATGGTTGGTGGCTGCAGATGCAATGGAGTTTAGTCCACACTTGAGACAATGAGGTATGAGCCCTCATAGACAATATGTACTGTTCCAAACACTCCTGCTTGCGCTCTCTCTCTCTCTCTCTCTCTCTCTCTCTCTCTCTCTCTCTCTCTCTCTCTCTCTATCTCTCTCTCTCTCTCTCTATTTCTTCTCTCTCTAATTAAAAACTATGCCTTCACTTGAATTCTTCTGAATGCTACTAAATGTTCTGTAGAAGGAGGGCATTTGTGTTATTAAAGTAACCTTCTATGACCTTCAATAACTGCAGCTATTTTTTCAGACTACCATGGCCCAGGTATCTGGAGGGGAGGAACTGAAGAATAGGGTTTCATTGCTTTTACAGCACTTATTATTCTATCAATAGTATCTTGTACCAATTCTTTGATTTCCTTCTCTCGACTGGCCTCAAAAGTTGCATTAGAGGTAAAAGCTTGCAAGCTGCCTTTCCAAAGAGACCAACATGGTGCATGTCACATTGATCAGTGGTTTGAGAAAGAAAGGGTAATAGGACAGTGGTCTCTGTCACAGAGATTGCCATGGACATTTCGCTGGATCAAGGGTGAGCTGCTTAGGCTGCAGGTTGTAATATCTATGACTGAGTATATTCCATGGACCATAGTGAAATGTGTAGTAGCTCCAGTGTCGAGTAGGCATGCTTGTAGTTGTGATAGTAATTGCTCTATTAACTGGTCCCTGCTAGTGTGTTTTTGCTGCTCCCACAGAGGATTATGGGCATTGAAGCCTCCCAGCAGGAGTACAGTTTGAGAATCTGTTCCATTAGATTCACTAGCTCATGATATATTCTCTCTCTCTCTTTCTCTCACGTTAGAGAGATATTACCCACTATTATCCCAACTGAAAAGTAGATAAACACTGCCACAGCTTCTAATGCAGTGTTTATAGGCACCTACTCATTGAAACTGACCAACGTATAAGCATAAAGACTACTCCAGATGCCCCCTCATTAATAACAAGATTTGAATATTTTTAATATTAGGAAGTTGAGTTTCTGACATCAGTGTCTCCTGAGTTACCACAGCAACTGTCGAGTAAGAAGCCATAAGTCAAAGTGTTTAGTCAGTTGACAAAGGTAGCTATTACAATTACACTGAACTGAATCAGACTGGAATGTGGGGAAACAGAAAAAGGAAACTACAGTATGAATTATTTTGATGTTGATTGCTCAGGTCTACCTTGGTACTAACAAGGCTCAATCTTGAGGAGGAATGTGAGCCAGATCAATTAATTGAAGAGCTGAATCTGGTTTCTCTCTTGATTTTTCCCTTTTCTCCCTGTAAGGTTTCTGTTTCTTTGAGTATTTCCTGTCTTGGCTTCTGGGACAGAAGATGACTGCCCTTTTCTATGACCTGCAGCCTGTGGCTCTTTCAGGTACTGGCTGGCATTAGACTGCTTGTCTGTTTCATTCTTGGAGGGGGGCAGCTTGGTAGATGTCCTATTTCTTGGTAATGTCAGAGGAGAATGGTGTGTATCTGGCTGCACCGGTGGGATGGTTACCATTTGTTCTGTGGGTCTGATGGACTGAGAGAGTTGATGTTCTCTCCCTCAACTGTGTAACAGACTTTAATATGCAGCTAGGGTGAGGAGCTGGTGTTTGATGCTTCACTGTCATCAGGCTAGGAGTGGTTTTTTTCATAATTTTGGTGAAGTTTGATGTCATGTTGATTAGAAGGAGTCATTAAAACTTTTTTCAGCATCTTCATATGGCAGGTGGTCAAGTGTTTTATATTCTCTTCTTCTTCCTTGAGAACTAAACTTGTTAGTGAATGAAAGGATGGTATCCTGGGCTGTATATACACGTTGGGGGTTCTTTGCAATGCCTATGCTCATGCACTGTCCTTCCCAAACATACCATAGGTAGGTTGATTTGTATGGCAAGAGTACATGTGTCCAGACAACAGACATTTCATGCATCGGTAGATGTATGGAAGTAGGGCTTGAGATCACACCTATACACAATTACCTTAACTACTCGGGTAAAAAATTTCCACTGAATGCTCAGACACAAAGTCAAGTGTCTTCCCTATCATCCTCTCTGAATGTGACTAACAAAATTGACCACACACTGATTCATCTGTTGTCCCAATGGAAGTCATTTTCTTTGTTGCAGCAACTTCCCCAAGCTTATCCTCAACATTTTCAATGAAAAACAGTGACTTCACTGTTGCAAAAGATCCTTCATTAGTACTGGAGCGTTTCAAGTACTGGGCGAACTGTTTATCTCCATTTCTTCTTGCCTGATTCTCTTGCTGGGATATTCCATTTAAAGTAGAATACACTTACGATATTTAAAAGTTTAAAATTTGGTACTTTTTATATATTTTTTGAAAAGGCTGGACCTTTTACTGTATGGCAACAATGGTTTGTGGCCCATTATTGCTTTCCCTCCATAACTTGTAGCCATTTCTATAACGCCGTATGTTTTTCATGTGATAAGAGAGTGAATTATTGGAGATTTTGGATCTTCATTTCAAATAACTGACATATCAGAATTAGCATATCATTATTTATATTACTGTTATATACCATAACATATTGCACAAAGAGTGTAAAACTGAATTAGGTAAATTATAGGTTGAGGTAAACAATATAATACAACAGCATGAACTTTCATGTAACAACACTTACTTTCATGTAATTAAGTTTTTATACCATGACAGATATTAGAGATAACTTTACCTTGTTCAGTGATTTACTTCTTAGTGTGAATGTGTACCTAATATCACTTCTAAAACTTTCCCAATTTCAACCAATATTGTAAAAACAGAAAATTAAATTTGTAATGTGAGTCACATAATCTGAGTCACAGTTGTATTATTTTAAGATTAGAAGAAGAGGATGCCCTTGGCAGCAGCAGAAAGACAAAGTAGGAGGAGGGAAATGTTAAAAAGTGAAGGAAAATATGAAGAATTTAAGAAGCATCTGGAAGAAGCTCGAAAAAGCCAGCAGAAGCAGAAACAAATGTTTCCACAGTTGAGTCAACATAAGCAAGGACTTTTAGTTGAAGAAAGAAGAACTAAAAATAGGGAGAGAGTTAGAAAACATAGGCAACATAGGATGCAAGATCAGCAACCTAGTAAATCAAGTTTGTCACCATATTAAGTCACACAGTGCTCTGGATAAAGCCATGGCTCAAGTGCTGCAATTGCTTACATGAGCATGGTACTGTCAACTATACATGAAAATGTGAAGGCAATTTCAATCTGTTCAGATTGATCTGCCTCACAATTTAAAAAGAAATAGATTACTGCTGCCGTGTCTCAATTTCAATCATTTCATAATGTGGAAATCTATTAGAACTTATTTGCTAAATTCAATTGTAAAGGAGCCATAGATGGAATTGGTGCAGTTCCAGAACAGCTAGTGGGGAATGCTGCATCTACCTGAAAATTCATAGTAAGTGATGCATCAACTTTCGCTCAGGTAGCTGCAAGTACCACAACTATGCAGGTTTTTCATGTGTATGGATGAAACTCAAGGAATCAATGTGAAACTTAATCTGGCTCAAGTATTTTCTTCAGCACCATCAGTACCAAACATAAAAAGCATTCACTGCTTCCACTACAAGAAAGGAGTACTACGAACATATCTGTTGTCTCCAAACAATTCTGCTGCTGCGGATCATCATACTGAAGAAGCTATAGAAAGTGTGAAAATTGGAGACTGGTACTAAGTAGAATATGACAGTAAACTCAATGCTGGAGAAGTAGGTACAGTTTTTGGACTTTCTTACTTAATCAGTGCAATGGAGTGTTCTGGGCACTATTGGAAATGGCCTGTAAAATGTGGTTAAATTATAAAGAAAATTAATGCACTTGATGTTGTCAATGCACGAGAATATTTTCAGTTCTCTGGCTTTTAATTGAATTTACAGTTCATTTTCCCAAATACCATGCTCTTATAATTTTTCATAGTGTTTGAAAAGTGAAATTTTAAGTTTTTTCTTATTTGGCACATATTGTCACATTTTCATTTCTCTGCTTGTAGGAAACAAGTTTTTCCAACAAGAAGCAGCAAGTAACACGAGTCATGTAACATCGAGTCACGCACCTTTTTCAATATATTACAATATTTCACATTGTATAAATATTTTTAGAAATCTGTAACTCTTTGATTTGAATACCAACCTAATATGCATTTTCTGTGATAAAAACCAGATCCACACTCCTAATAGTTTGAGGACACTTTTGACCTCAAATGCACATTAGGAATAGGGTGTCCCAAATTTGTAACATGAGTCACAACATAAATTACATTCTTGTTCTTTAATTTTAATGCTCTTTCCTGCTTAAATAGCACTTCAAGATCTTTGCCTGAATAACACAATTTGTAAAGATGATTTACAAAAGAACATGAGTCACCATGGAATCACCATGGCACCATGGTGTGGTCAGAGATGGAAACACCACAGATATCTAAGTTTCCGCATTGAAGCCTGGTTTTCTATCTCCTGAGATGGCCGTGTTGGCATTGCCATCAGTATGAGTAAGTTTCATTTGTTTCATTGTGGAGCGTCTGTCCTGATGCCACTCATTCTGATTGGAGGCTCTCCCTAGGTTTGCCATGTCACCATGGCAAAGGATACATGGTATAATGGCCAGTAGATCGGACAGGCACCTACTACTCAGTATATATTTTTTTGTTACCTATGAGCATTTTAATGTAAACATACATAAATAAGCACTGAATGCAAACACAATTAACATTTTAACAGAACTTGTTCTAGATTCACAAAGGAAATATTTCTGTACTGTATCCAATAGTTAAATGTGCAAATTTTCTTCGTATGTGAACACACAAATATGTGCTAAATGCACATACAATTTACAGTTTGTAAGGATTAAGAACAGGATTCACCAAAATTATTTTTGCATTGTTTCCAACAGTTTTATGTTCAAACAGTATTTTAAAGTAAAGAATTCCTTTTCCCTGTAGTAAACTGTTCCACATCCATCATTGAACCACAAAGATAAATTAATCCCTTGTATACAGGTGGCAACACGTGGATCTTACGAAATAGTCTTTTAGAATCTTTAATATTCCTCACACCAGTGCATTAATCCACAATGGGCTGGCTAGTTATCAAATCTTCAAAATATTCTTGTTGAAAAATATTTTGTCTTGCACATAAATATAGGGTGTTGATATTTGTAATGGCAGAAACAGGAGCTTGAAAAAGCCAGCAGAAGCAGAAACAAATTTCAAGCAATACCCTGCTATCGCTCACAAAATAATCTTCTGGGTAGCTGTGAAACAGAAATTTTCTTTTTTGTCTTCTTGTATTTTTCTTAACCTTTTCCGTAACTAAAAAGAATAGTGCCATGTCAGTATGGCAAATGATACCTGTCTTCAAGTAGATGAAAGTTATCTTCTGATGATTTAAAATGGCTTCTTGTAGAAACTAATACTGGCTTCTTGCCAGATGAAGTAAAAAAATTGGAAATAATAAGAACATTTACGTAGTATAGTGCTGTCAGCTTTGCTGGTTTTCCATGTTCTTGTGATATATTGTTTTGTACTAAATAGTGACTAAAATAAATTGATTCATATCAGCACCATAATTTCCAACATGTTACCATACGTGTCAACGTAATCTCCTTGTCCTCTTATCTTTGCATGTTTGTGTTCCATACATGCACAGTATTCTTCAAGTGTTGTGCAACGATGACTGATAATATAAGCAGCTGTGTGATCTAAAATCCAAATGGTGGCATTTTGATTCCTGCGTTGTTATCTTAATTTTTCTGGTCTAGTTAATTCCATGATGTCGATGTTGGGTGGGACCGTGTGGTCAAGTATTGTCTCTATTTGGCATGTGTACTGTGACAACAGGTGAACCTGTGAATTAAGGTGTATATGTGACTGCATATCATACACGGGGTGTGGGGCTCAGGTGGATGTTCTCATTGGTTGGAGCTCTGTCGTCGATGATTAGACACCATGTAGTCCGGACACGTGAAAGCAATACAGAGCTATGGATGTTTTGCCAGATGGTATTCCACTTAGCTTGCAGGTATTTTTGAATGACTCAGTTTTCTCTACCATCTGTTGTGAGAAAACTATAGATTTTTGCATTGATATAAGGTGGATGAATGTTGTCAGCTTGTCATATGTAATGAAACTTACAGTAGTAGAGTCTAATGTGGTAAAAGATTGGGTACCATAGCTTCAATAATTGGTGGCATTATACTGCGTGGTTTCAAATTTAGTGTTAAGTTCTGAAGCTCTGTGTGCCATTGGTGATAGTTTTATGCATACGGTTTATTAGTAATATCTGACACTTATGTCTGGCACTGACGAGATGAATCCCGCCTCGTGAGATTGATAAGGTCAACATTTCAAAGCCTTTTTCAAAGAAAATTCTGCACTGGCTGTACGAATGATTTTTATTAAATCTGCGACCAGTTTCGAACCGCTTATCGGTGCATCCTCAGGCAATATACGCTACTTATAACATAGTAATGTTGAACACTGCCTGCAGCCACTCCCCACCATTCACATCCAATATACCGTCATCTGTTGAAAGTGGTAGTTAAAATTTAAAAAACATTTTTAAAATGATGAGAGTGGCAATGTCCACACAAGTTGAGAGGAGTTTCTTTTTTTTAAAAAAATTTAAATTTTAACTACCATTTTCACCAGATGACGGTATATTGGACGTGAATGGTGGGGAGTGACTAAAGGGCAATGTTCAACGTTACTATGTTATAAATAGCTTATACTGACCAAGGATGCACCGACAAGTGGTGCGAAACCAGTTGCAGATTTAACAAAAATCATTCATACAGCCAGTGCGGAATTTTCTTTGAAAAAATGTTGAGGTTTGGCTGTGGTTGCCCGCCCTACAAAACAACATTTCAAAGCTTACTTTGAAAATGCGGCCTCTGCAGACATACCAACAGAATGCCTTCTGCATGCTGTCTGCTAGGTGATTTGAGACTGGTAGGATTTGGCCCCAAAGTACATTTTGCTCGCTATAAATATTCTGAGTGTGTGTACTCTTTGCAGGAGATCTAATTCCCTGTCACAATAAATGCATGTTGCGGCTCTGACCTTGTGCAGCATGTTTGTCTGGTTTTTTGTTGCCATTACGTCTGGTACTGTACCTAGCAGACTGAGAGATTTGTGTTGTGCCCTCATTGCACACCAATTGAGATGGATACCATCATCAATGCCTCCTCCTACATGCAATATTGTCACCTTGACCTTGTTTAGTTTTGCACCAGTGATTGTGTTGAAGCATTCTACAGCAATGGAGTATAATGCCACTGATAGGGGGCAGCCTTGCTTGGTAGATCTCCTAATTACAATTTTGTCGCACAGGTGGCCATTAATCAAGATATATGATGTGAATTTGGAAATGAAGTGTTGTAATAGTTTGATGAAACACTGGCCGAAACCCATCTTTGCCAGTACCTTAATCAGATATTCGTGGTTTATGCAGTCATACGCTTTTTCAAACCTAAAAATAATATTGTGCCGGAGTCTTTACTGTCCAACAGTGTACAGATGATATCCCATAGGTCACAGGCAGCTGATATTACACTGTAGCCAGGTACTGCACCATTGGTGTTTTCCTAGTATTTTATGTAACACAAGTTGCATTCACTGTTTCACAGTCAGTGTTATGATTTTAAAGTCTGAGTTAAGTTAGAGGGGTATTTGCAGCTCAAGCATCAGCAGTGCCATCCTAGTATTGACAGTAGTCTCCACGTGTGAGAATACATGACAGCACTGGCTTTCAGGTGGGAATGTGCTCCTCGTCCAATCCTTGAAGGCCCAAGGGATATTGGCCAGCTGCTGTGTCATCCTTTGCAATGCGGGTGCATTACGGAGGGCTGCTGGACTTTTTGCAAACTTTCCGGATCTTAGAGCTGCTACTTCTCAATTACGAATCTCCTCTTTTGGCCCTGTGTCAGTCCTCCCATGAAAGAAAAATCCTTGGTAGTACCAGGAATTCAAAATGGATCCTCCACATGGCAGCCCTCTACGCTGACCACACGGCTATGGAGATGGAAAAGTACAAAAAGTACAAACACAAATCCACTCTAATAGTACGTGCATGGGATCACAGCACACCACCAACACATAACGATGCATGTAAGATGTCTTGTTCCAAACACCCAGATTTTCTGTGAATTTAGAAAAGTGGACGCCAAATCCTAAAAGGGGACCATAAGGAACTAAGCCAAAATGGTTGAGAGAGAAATCATGATGTGAGATAATAATGACAGCTGTCCTAGTAATAGCTGAGTCAACAATGTGAAGCCTTGAGTAGGTACAGGACTCCTGTTAATCACCTCTCATGGCAGGGAGGAGTTACTGTGGGTCGATTTTAGCATTTGACACCACAGGGTCACCATGAATTTTACTTTTTCCAGTATGCCATGTCATTCAAATGCAAATATGAAGCACCTCTGTCCACTCTGTTTTCCTTTGGCCCTCTCCATATGCATTGTAGAAAATAAACATTAGACTTGAGGGTTAGATCTTTGTGAAAGACATTGCCTTTGGTCACAATCAGGGTTTTGTATGAGGTAATAGTAACAGGGATACCTCCTAGCTCAGTACAGGCTTGGAGTGTTTGAGATTGTGTTTCAGTTGCTGCTTTAATTAATAAGGATACCTTCCACATTTCTTTTCCACGTACTCGTACTTCAGTGAACTTCCTTCAATGAGCGTCACAAAAAAAAGCATAGGTTTTGTTGTTTTAAAAGTATCATCAACTGTCCTAGAGAAAACTAAATATAGTGTAAATTCTTTTATGTCTTGTTTCCTGGACAGTGTCTTGTCCCAAGTTGTGGCTATGGCAGTTCCACATTAAATTTTCTTTTCCCACTCACTGAGAGACAGTTCCACATGGCCATTACATGGGGCAAATTTAATTTGTTTCATTTGAGAGTTGTCCACCATAATGCTGCCACTCTGGTTGGGGGCTCTCTCCATGGGCGACAGCAATGTCCACCTGGCATGTTAGTCACAACCGAGTAAATATTAAATTATTAACAGCAGATAAATAACAGCTATAAAATAAAACTGAGGACGAAACAAGTGTGAAAAACATAATTTATTGCTATTACAGTATACGCATTAAGTTTCAAAGATGTCCGCTTAATGTCTACCTCGATTCATTCCATATGCCAGAAGGTTCTCCTTCTTGGTGAGATATACAGAACACAGTGAATTAATTAATTAATTAATTGCTCAGAATCCTGTTGCCCCTAAAGGATAGGCTCTATTCCTTGGCGTATGTGACTAAGTAACAGACTGGGCATCACCCGCATGAGATCTGCATTGACAGAGGGCTAACTGTTGAGAGGGTGCACAACAAACTTCAGCACACTGCATTGGTTAGCACACTCACTTTTTTGCTGGAGTGGTTGTCCAAATACTGACAATGTGCAGGTTGTCATCATAGATTATGGATAGGGTGATAGTGTGTCCTACAAGGTGTTCTTCCCCTATGACCCACACAACTGCAAAAGTTTTGAAAGAAGAAAAGCAGGAGTCAAACCTGATAATGAGTACCACACTTTAATTTGCTAAAAAGATGATATAAGAAAGTAAAGCGAGTAATCTGAGTCAGAAGATAAGAAATAGCCAGGTCAGTGCAAAACCTTTAGCGCTGGGGTGAACCGAGACACACAACAGATAGCTGAAGAATGAAAATGAAGCAATATGGGAAATGAAGAGGAAATGCAGCACTAGCTCATTGTGACAGAGTTACAGAACCCTGCAAGAGGGGGTGGGGGGTGGAGATATGTTTCATTTCTGTTTCTCTTCGTATTCACAACAGATAAGATCATGTCATCCATGTATCTGAGTGACCTGCCCCTCCTTTCCAGTCATCCTCAACATATACCTCTCTCCTCCAAGCTAGGAATAGTTTCTTACTTTTAAATGCGTCTATCAACAGTATTGAGCTTTCGCCTCCTGAAGGTAATCAATTGCAAAGTGACTTTGTGGATGCAGGAGGGGGAACAGTTTAGACATTAGTCATTATGTTATGATGTTACAAAAATTACTTCTGTCAGCTCAAGTGACCATTCTGAGAGTACAGTAATTTCAAATACACTGCACACTTTTATACTCAAAACTGATCATACATTCCAAAGGATGCCATTCTGTCAGCAAGCAAGAAAGATGATGGTAAATGTAGTATACAGTAAATGATATTCTATCTGCACAGGTTTGGGAATGCCATAACTCTTTGAAAAGCCATTATTTGACAGGATACTGTCCCATTTGTTCATGTATGACCATAATTCCAGCCTATATAGCTGGAGAAGTAATGTGTTCCATTGGAAAATAGTTACATTTACTTACCACAGCTGACTGTTGCTTGCTTCCTTCCTTCCTTCCTTCCAACTATTAATTCCCTTCTGATGTGTATTTCTGCCTAAACATTGATGTAATGGCCTTCAAAGGGATAGTCTGTTGTGCTACATTCTGTGTGACAAACCTCTGTCCTTTTCATCTCCCAACTTAGTTCCTTTATTTTCACTTGGTCGTGGCTGCTTCAACTGTCAGCTTCCATATGACCTTATACTCAGCAGAACAAAACTTACTTTCTCTCTTCCTGGAGGAGGGGAATAATAGAATTGTTAACAGCTGTTTGTACCTGCTTAATCTCTTAAGGGAAAAAATGAAACACTGTAAAGTCCAGGTTGGAATAACAACAACATGTAAAGGATAGATGCTCCTTAACGAGGAGTAGCCCTATATATTACCTACATTTGTCATATAATAACTTTGTTTCCAAGTTTGTTACCAACTACAACTAACCTCAAAACGTTTTAGGAAACTAGTAATTTTTGCCATAGGTTTTTGTGTTGCTTTAATAGAAACCTCATTTTGTGTACTTGTTTCAGTTCTTACAGGGAATTAGCAATCTTTTAACTCAACAGAATAAAAGATAATTAAGGAGCTTACTTTAAAGTTTTTTTCACTGCCCTGTAATACATTGTACTCGTCAAAATGCAGCCCCAATGTGAATACTGTTCTCAAACAGCTGGAAACTGCTTTAACTACTGTCAAATGGTTGGCAGCTACTGTGAATCAGTGTGTTGGAAGAGTTCTTGAGAGTCGTGTAGCTGTGATACAGGTATCAGAGGTACCCCAAGTACTCTCCTCTCCTGCGGGTTCCATCTCCTCTGTAGAAAATACAGGATTTGTCATTACTCATCCACTTGACTGCGAGTGGCGTATCAATGGTAGATCTAGGTCTCCTGTACAGGGTGGACAGGGACCAGGGAGGACTCATGGTGTTGTATCGATCCCCCTAAGTCTGAGTTGCTGTCTTTCGGTGAAACTGAAACTGAGCCAGTGGGACCCACTTCACCTGTTTTGCGGACACTGGTTCTGTCTGGTGTTAAGAAGAGGTAAATGCAAAATGGTAGGGGTCTATTAATCGTCAGCAGTTCAAATGAATAGCGAATGATGGTATCCCTTAGGGAAATGGTAGCAAAGGACACCAGGTGAATGCAGTTTGTATGCCTACACTACAGTGGAACTTACCATACTTTAAGGGTGGATTTGGTTCATGCTACCGGTTTGTGAAGCCTCATGGACTTAGCATGCGAAATAAAATCAAAATATCTCAGAAAATGATACAAGAGTATGAAGAGAAAATATTATCTTTCCATTACTTTATTATTGAACACCGAAAGAAAATCAATGTGGAACCAAGCCAAATAGTGAATATGGACAAAACACCTCTGACACTTTATGTGCAGAGTAAACAAGTGTTGGGACGAAAGATGCTGAAACCGTAACCGCAAAAAATGGACATGAAAAAAATGTACTACACTGTTGTCCTTTCATGTCGTGCTGTTGGTACTAAGCTTAATCCAGTGATCATTTTCATGCACAAAACAATACCAAAACCTTCTGAAATACCGTCAGGTGGATTGTTCATGTACATGACAAGGGTTGGATGGGCAAGGCTGGTATGAAATTATGGATTAACGGAATGGATAGGAGAAGGAAAGATGCTTTATTGAAGAAGAGTTCTCTTCTTGTGTTACATCAGCTTAGTAGTCATTTGAAAAATTCTGCAAAAGAGAAACTGAGACACAGAAATCCAAAGCTTGCTGTTATTACAGAAGGACTTGCTTCACAATTGCAACCTCTTGATGTCTCCATAAATAAACCATTTAAAGTGTATACTAGTATAAGAAAGGAATGGAACAAATGGCTGATGGATGAAACCCAACATGAATTCACAGTGAAGGGAGATTTGAAAACGACCTACAATCAAACTAGTGTGTCAGTGGATAAAACAGTCATGGTCTAGAGTGAGAGAAGCCATTATTGTTAAATCTTTCAAGAAATGCGGTATAAGTAACACTTTCGACGACAGTGAAGGCCATGTTACATATGAAGAGAACAATGGTTAAGAAGAAGAAGAAGAAGAAGAAGAAGAAAATTTAAATGATAATTTTCAGGGATTTTAAAGATCAATTCAGTTTTACGAACTCAGAATTTTTTTAGTATGGCTTCTCAATCTAACAATAAAAATGCTTAAGAGCTAAGGGGAGTTGGAACGCCCTATCCTGGCAATGTCAAATTTAGTGACTTGGCTTCCCTGTATTTCAGGAACCACTGCAGCCACTGACATGAAACTTTTACAGGACATTAAACTGTATGTTTTGAGTCTACTGAACTACAATAATTGCATTCCAGCCACTGCTTTCAGAAATACAATTTTTTAATTACTCAGTTAAAATGTTATGTACTTTTTGTACATTATCCGAAATCATTTTAATTGTACATAACATTATGTTCGTCTTTTAGTTCAGTGGACTCAGGGTATGTATGTTATTACTCCCTGAAAATTTGAATACTCTACTCAAAGTGGTTTCTGAGATTTAGGGGAAAATGCAACAGAAAATGTAAATTTACAGGAATGGCTTCTAAAGTTTCAAAAGACTGTAACTAGCTTAATATATGCTTAATTTTTTTTTATTTTTAGTCACTCACAAGCACCCTCACCATACTGTATATCATCCTCTTGGTCTTTTTCCAATTTTTTTTCTTCTTTTCTTCTTTCTGGACTCCTTAGTGGCCACTGTACTGCATATGCAAACCTTGTCCATCTGTTCAAGTTCTCTGATGCAGTTTGCTTCAGGATTAATTCCCATATGCTGTAGCACTTTCACCCCACCAATGTTGCCATCATTAAAAGCAATAACAGCATCACTGACCCCTCACTTTAGTGTGTTCATTCCAACAAAAACATATTTTGGTAAGTGAGTCCATAAAAGATTATTGGACGACTCACTGGGATTTTGAATCTGACCATGCAGACATTTCTTCGGTAATTCAGGGTTTTCCAGGTCTCTGTAAATACGTTTTATGATATCCATGACTGCTGCTGGGATGGAATGTTTATGGCTGTATGAACTGTGAGTACTGGGCATTGCAGTAATTGCACCATGAATCAGGTCCAGGAGGGCAAATGTGGTGTACTGGTGTTTCATCAGTTGACAGTCCACAGAAGAAGGTAGCCCATACTGCCTGCTTCAGTTTTCAACAAATCCTCAGTATTATTTCTAATGGCCATCCATCATTTTGTCTGTCAGCCTGTCTCTTAAGGTTTTACTATCAGAAAGTTTCTTGTCTCTCAAACTTTGTTTCAAATTCCTCAACCTGGTGCCCATCCGCTTCTGCAGATGACCAAGACATTCCAATTTTGTAATAATCTTCTCACCATACGGCTGAGTGGCTACTACACTGTTATATGCTTTTGAGTCTCCATCACCTACGGACTTAGTGTAACACACTCCCCTTTCATTCACAGATCAAATAAAACAGCTGCAGAGGCCTCCATACCACCACTTGTTCCTTCATAATTTCTGTCACAGATATGCCCTTCTTCATTCCCTGATGTACACTTACAACAATGTTTGGTTAAAATCTGGAAATATATTACCTTTCCAGTATCCACAATGGTCACCGTAGCAACAGAATTCTTAGCACTGTAGCCATGCTTCTGCCAAGTACCATCAAAAGTTACTGGTATGTCAGTCATATCCTCATTTATTTCAACAGCTACATTTGCAGCTCCCTTCATTGACTCTCATGCAACAGATTCCACAGCACCTCCAATAAATCCTGCATACTTGTCGATTTTAGAAGGTGGGCGTGGCATACTCATCACGGCACACATTGTTTCTGCTACAGTGTGTCCTTTGCTAATAGCTCTCAATCCATAAAACCGCCTAACATTTTCTTAAAATAATTAACTTTACACTTAGCAGAATTCCAAAACGAATGACTATATTTACAAATGGCACAATTAATGATAAGTTTCCAGGCTTGTCCATTTGATACTGCGATGTCTTCATGTAAACTAACTAGCCCTCCACATATTTTACAACACACACATTCATTCACCTAATACCCTTGTTAGGATGTGTAAAACTATCAGAATATAACCTAACCTACCATTTACATCACTTTTGTTTTGAGAAAACTGTGTATCACAACATTTTATTTTAATCTTTGAAGCACTAATGGGTGTTTCTCTAGATACTGATGAGTTTACCTGTTTTTCATTGTCTGTAACTTCACACGCCATATATTGAACACAATGTTTCCTTTTATTCGAAAATCTTACCACGAAACCCGTGTGTGTTAAAAACACTGTTTCGGCATCCTACTTTACTTTTTGAGAGATTTACCAATGCATTCATCACTTTTCCTCAGAAAAACGTTAACACTTCGACATACAACACGTGTTTATACTACGAAATGATATAATACTGTTTTTGACAGTGCTACCAACACAAACACATAATTTAACCTTTATAACACAGCAACACACAGCCTTTTACACAAAAAAATTACTGATTTTATTAGATCTTGAAGTAATGTATGTAAATTTTTTAACATTTTCAACTGGTGTAGATTATATTTAAATAAATAAATAAATAAAATACTTCCCATGTGAGTATATATATATAAAAAATAGAGGGAAACATTCCATGTGGGAAAAATATATTTAAAAACAAAGATGATGGGACTTACCACAGAAAAGCGCTGGCAGGTCGATAGACACACAAACAAACACAAACATACACACAAAATTCTAGCTTTCGCAACCAACGGTTGCTTCGTCAGGAAAGAGGGAAGGAGAGGGAAAGACAAAAGGATGTGGGTTTTAAGGGAGAGGGTAAGGAGTCATTCCAATCCCGGGAGCGGAAAGACTTACCTTAGGGGGAAAAAAGGACGGGTATACACTCGCGCCCCCCCCCCCCCCCCCCCCACACACACACACAAGCAGACATTTGTAAAGGCAAAGAGTTTGGGCAGAGATGTCAGTTTGCCTCTTTACTTCCGCCTTGACTGACATCTCTGCCCAAACTCTTTGCCTTTACAAATGTCTGCTTGTGTCTGTGTCTGTGTATGTGTGTGTGTGTGTGTGTGTGTGTGTGTGTGTGTGTGTGTGTGGCGCGCACGCGAGTGTATACCCCTTTTTCCCCCTAAGGTAAGCCTTTCCGCTCCCGGGATTGGAATGACTCCTTACCCTCTCCCTTAAAACCCACATCCTTTCGTCTTTCCCTCTCCTTCCCTCTTTCATGATGAGGCAACAGTTTGTTACGAAAGCTTGAATTTCATGTGTATGTTTGTGTGTCTATCGACCTGCCAGCACTTTCATTCGGTAAGTCACATCATCTGTGTATAATTCAGAAAATATCAAATTTTATAATGAGACAAAAAATACGAAAATGTGAAAAAAATTGTTTTTCCATTATAACTCGCCTTAGGGTGTGTCTTATAGTCTCTAGTATCTTATAGTCCGTAAAACAAGATAATACTATGTACAGAAGGCTGGTTGAAACCTGAAATTGATATCAGAGAGTTTTGGGGAATATTTAAGTGTCTCTCGAACGGATAGGGAAATGGAGGCACTGTATTTATCACAGTAGACAAGAAACTCAAATCCACTGAGATGAAAACTGTAGCTGCATGTCAGATTGTCTGGGCGAGACTCAGTATCAGAGGTGCACATAAAATTGTAATTGGATCCTTCTATTGCCCACCATACTCACCTCCTGATGTAACTGTAAACATCAGAGACAGCCTCAGTTCACTTTTGTGTAAATTTCCAAATCATACTGCAATCATTAGTGGAGACTTTAATCATCCAACAATTAATTTGGAAAATTACAGTTTTGTTTGTGGTGGACTGATATGGCATTCTAGGAAACATTACTAAATGCCTTCTCTGAAAACTACTTAGAATAGATAGTCAGCAACTTAACTCATGATAGAAATACACTCCTGGAAATGGAAAAAAGAACACATTGACAACGGTGTGTCAGACCCACCATACTTGCTCCGGACACTGCGAGAGGCCTGTACAAGCAATGATCACACGCACGGGACAGCGGACACACCAGGAACCGCGGTGTTGGCCGTCGAATGGCGCTAGCTGCGCAGCATTTGTGCACCGCCGCCGTCAGTGTCAGCCAGTTTGCCGTGGCATACGGAGCTTCATCGCAGTCTTTAACACTGGTAGCATGCCGCGACAGCGTGGACGTGAACCGTATGTGCAGTTGACGGACTTTGAGCGAGGGCGTATAGTGGGCATGCGGGAGGCCGGGTGGACGTACCGCCGAATTGCTCAACACGTGGGGCGTGAGGTCTCCACAGTACATCGATGTTGTCGCCAGTGGTCGGCGGAAGGTGCACGTGCCCGTCGACCTGGGACCGGACCGCAGCGACGCACGGATGCACGCCAAGACCGTAGGATCCTACGCAGTGCCGTAGGGGACCGCACCGCCACTTCCCAGCAAATTAGGGACACTGTTGCTCCTGGGGTATCGGCGAGGACCATTCGCAACCGTCTCCATGAAGCTGGGCTACGGTCCCGCACACCGTTAGGCCGTCTTCCGCTCACGCCCCAACATCGTGCAGCCCGCCTCCAGTGGTGTCGCGACAGGCGTGAATGGAGGGACGAATGGAGACGTGTCGTCTTCAGCGATGAGAGTCGCTTCTGCCTTGGTGCCAATGATGGTCGTATGCGTGTTTGGCGCCGTGCAGGTGAGCGCCACAATCAGGACTGCATACGACCGAGGCACACAGGGCCAACACCCGGCATCATGGTGTGGGGAGCGATCTCCTACACTGGCCGTACACCACTGGTGATCGTCGAGGGGACACTGAATAGTGCACGGTACATCCAAACCGTCATCGAACCCATCGTTCTACCATTCCTAGACCGGCAAGGGAACTTGCTGTGCCAACAGGACAATGCACGTCCGCCTGTATCCCGTGCCACCCAACGTGCTCTAGAAGGTGTAAGTCAACTACCCTGGCCAGCAAGATCTCCGGATCTGTCCCCCATTGAGCATGTTTGGGACTGGATGAAGCGTCGTCTCACGCGGTCTGCACGTCCATCACGAACGCTGGTCCAACTGAGGCGCCAGGTGGAAATGGCATGGCAAGCCGTTCCACAGGACTACATCCAGCATCTCTACGATCGTCTCCATGGGAGAATAGCAGCCTGCATTGCTGCGAAAGGTGGATATACACTGTACTAGTGCCGACATTGTGCATGCTCTGTTGCCTGTGTCTACGTGCCTGTGGTTCTGTCAGTGTGATCATGTGATGTATCTGACCCCAGGAATGTGTCAATAAAGTTTCCCCTTCCTGGGACAATGAATTCACGGTGTTCTTATTTCAATTTCCAGGAGTGTATATTGGATCTAATAGCAATACACCTGACCTCTTTTAGGATGTTCCCATTTAAACTGGTATCAGCGACTATGGTGTTGTTGTGACAACAATGATTACCAAAGTACAAAGGACAACTATACCAAGCAGAAAGATAAATATGTTGAGTGAAGTAGATAAAAAGTCAGTAGTCTCGTACCTCAATGAGGAACTTGACACTTTCAGCAAGGACAGAAGCATGTACAGGAACTATGGCTCAAGTTTAAAAGAATAGCTGACCATGCACTGGATAGATATGTAGAACAGTTGTATACAACCACTGTAAAGAAACTTCTACAGAAATGGAGATTACTGCGTAATAGGTGTAAAACAAAGCGTATGGCTATAGGTAGATGTTGAACGAAATGTGTTTGGATGTCAAGAGCAATGTGTGATGCCTTCAATGTGTACAGTAGCAGAATTTTATCAAATGATAGTTCACAAAATCTAAAAAATACTGGTCATATGTAAAGGCTGTTAGTGGCACCAAAGTTAGTGTCCAGACCCTAGCGAATGAAACAGGAATGGAAATTGAGGGTAGCAAAGTAAAAACTGAAATGCTTAGCTCTGTTTTCAAATTTCCTTTACAAAGGTAGGTAGGTAGGTAGGTAGGTAGGTAGGTAGGTTGGTGGGATTGAAGGGACCAGACTACTAGGGCCATCGGTCCCTTTTTCCATGAACTTGAAACCCCCACAAGGAATAAAAACAAACAATGGAGATGACACAGGTCAAGAAAGACACAGGCAGAGACCAGACAAAAGGAATTAAAATCACACTGAGTGTGACAGTGGTTGGCCGACCACAGAAACGAAAAAGGAAAAGCCAACCACCAAGAAATGCACTAAACACCCCAGTCTAAAATCATAGGCCAAAGGCCAGACTCAACATAAAAAAAGAACAAACACTTAGATCAAGCAATAAAAACCCCCTGCACGAATAAAACTTAAAACTAAATCCGCCATCGCAACGTCATCTGATAAAAGTGCAGGAAGCATGTCAGGCAGTGCAAATGTCTGCCTGAGCGGAGTTAAAAGCGGGCAGTCAAACAGGATGTGGACCACAGTCAAAGCTGACCTGCAGCGACATAAAGGTGGGTCCTTGTGGCGCAATAAATAGCTGTGCGTTATGTGGGTATGGCCAATGCGCAGATGGCAGAGGACAACAGAGTCCTTGTGAGAGACACGCATGGAGGAGCGCCACGCACCGGTAGCCTCCTTGATGGCCCGAAGTTTGTTGGGTGAAGGAAGGGCGCGCCATTCTTCACCCCAGGTGCGAAGTACCTTCTGCTGCAAAACTGACCTGAGGTCACTCTCCGAAAGGCCAATCTCCAAGGCTGGTGCACCGACAGCCTGTTTGGCCAGTGTGTCAACACGTTCATTTCCCGGGATGCCTACATGACCCGGGGTCCACACAAAGACCACAGAGCGGCCGCAACGGGCAAGGGACTCCTGGGTAGCCGTCACCAGACAAGACCGAGGGAAACACTGGTCGATAGCTAGTAAACCACTCAGGGAGTCACTACAGATAACGAAGAACTCACCTGAGCAGGAGTGGTTATACTCTAGGGCGCGAAAGATGGCGACCAGCTCGGCAGTGAAAACACTGCAGCCAGCCAGCAATTAGTGTTGTTCATAATGATCCCGTAGAGTGAGAGCACAACCGACACGTCCAGCAACCATCGAACCGTCAGTATAGACAATGTCAGAGCCTTAAAACGCAGCAAGGATTGAAAGAAAGCGGCGGCGGAGGGCCTCAGGAGGGACTGAGTCCTTCGGGCCCTGTGCCAAATCGAGCCGAAGGCACGGGCGGGACACACACCAAGGGGGTTTATGCACAGGGGCCTGGAAAAGAGGTGGAAGACGGAAAACATCAAGCCCAGAGAGAAGAACTCTGACGTGAACCGCGGTCGTACACCTTGACCGGAACCGCCATTCCTGAAGATGGACGACCGACTGAGGGAACAGGAGAAGACAATTGGGATGCCTGGGCAAGCTACGAACGTGTGTAGAATAAGCAGCCGTAATCGTTGGCACCAGAACTGCAATGGAGGGACACCTGCCTCCACAAGTATGCTGTTGACAGGGCTTGTCCGGAAAGCTCCAGTGGAGAGTCGGTTCCCGCTATGAAGGATGGGGTCCAGCAACCGCAATGCAGAAGGGGATGCTGAACCGTAAGCCAGGCTCCCATAATCTAGACGGGACTGAACTAATGCCTGGTACAACCGTAGAAGGGTAGACCGATCGGCACCCCAGCTGGTGAGAGTCAAGCAACGAAGACCGTTAAGATGCCACCAGCATGTTCGTTTAACCTGCCAAATATGAGACAGCCAAAGTCAACCAGGTATCGAAAACCAATCCCAAAAACCAATGCGTCTCTACCACAGCAAGAGGTTTGTCATCGAGATAAAGCTGTGGCTCAGGGTGAACAGTGCGTCACCAGCAGAAATGCATAATGCAGGTCTTGGCAGCCGAAAACTGGAAGCCATGCACTACAGCCCAAGACTGCGCCTTTTGGATACCGCCCTGCAGCTGCCGTTCAGCAGCTCCAATGCCAGTGGAGCTATAGTATAGGCAGAAGTCGTCAGCATACAAGGAAAATGAGGCAGACGTTCACACCGCCGCAGCGAGCCCATTAATTGCAATCAAAAAGAGGCAGACACTTAAGACAGATCCTTGCGGTACCCCATTCTCCTGGACTCGGGAGGGACTATGGGCGGCCGCAACTTGCACATGGAAGGAATGAAGCGACAGAAAATGTTGTATGAAAATCGGGAGCGGACCTTGAAGACCCCAACCATGAAGCGTAGAGATGATGTGATGTCTCCATGTCATATCACATGCCTTCCGCATGTCAAAAATGACGGCGACCAGATGCTCATGGCGGGCAAAGGCTGGACGGATGTCAGATTCCAGGCACACCAGATTATTGGTGGCAGAACGGCCCTTACGGAACCCACCCTTGGACGGAGCCAGAAGGCCCCGAAACTCAAGTAGCCAACTCAACCTCCGGCTCACCATGCGTTCGAGCAACTTGCAAAGAATGTTGGTGAGGCTAATGGGATGGTAGCTGTCCACCTCCAGTGCGTTCTTGACAGTTTTCAACACGTGACGGGAACTCACCCTCAACCCAGATACGGTTGAGAAGGTCTAGGAGGCGTCGCTGACAGTCCACCGAGAGGTATTTGAGCATCTGACAGTGGATGCGATCTGGCCCGGGAGCCGTATCAGGGCAAGCAGCTACGGCAGTTTGGAATTCCCACTCACTGAATGGAGCATTGTATGATTCAAGGTGAAGCGTGTGAAATGAAAGGCTCCGACATTCCAACCGCTCTTCCAGGGAGCGGAAGGCCAGTGCGTAATTCACAGAAGCGGAACTCTAAGCAAAACACTCCGCTACGCAGTTTGCAAATTGTGTTGGAGTCAGTACAGATTGCTCCATTCAGTGAAAGCATAGGTACGCTGACTGGGGTCTGGTAGCCATAGAGTCGCGTAATCTTGGCCCAAACCTGCGATGGAGAGGTACGGAGGCCAATGGTGAAGACATATCTTTCCCAGCACTCCTGCTCACATTGGCGAATGAGGCGGCGGGCTCACACGCAGACCCATTTAAAGGCGATGAGGTGTTCCAATGAGGGATGCCGCTTGTGACGCTGGAGTGCCCACCTGCGATCTTTAATCGCCTCAGCGATCTCGGGCGACCACAAAGGCACAGTCCTCCGCTGAGGGGACCCAGAAGAAAATGGAATGGCAGATTCTGCAGCAGTAGCGATGCCTGTGGTGACCGAGTGAACCACCGCATCAATGGCGTCATTGGAAAGAGGCTCAAAAGTGGAAATAGAGGTGAACAAGTCCCAGTCAGCATTATTCATAGCCCATCTGCAGGGGCGCCCAGAAGAGTGACGCTGTGGCAGTGACAGAAGATCGGAAAGTGGTCACTACCACACAAGTTGTCATGTACACTCCATTGGACAGATGGTAATAGGCTAGGGCTTCAGATCAAAAGAGCCATGCGCCACACTGAAATGTGTGAAGGCACCATTATTTAAAAGAGAAAGGTCGAGCGGTCCCAATACTTGCTCAACGATGCTGCCTCAGCCTGTTGCCACCAAGCCACCCCACAGAGGGTTATGGGCGTTGAAGTCGCCCAGTAACAGAAAAGGTGGCGGGCGGCAATTGGGCTACCAGCACTGCCAGGACATGCTGTGGGACATCACCATCCGGTAGAAGATGGAGACTGCAGACAGTAACAGTGTGAGGCATCCACACCCGAACAGCGACAGCCTCTAAAGGTGTTTGTAGAGGGACAGACTCACTGTAAAGGGAGTGAAGGACCTAGATGCGGACACCACCAGATACCCTCTCATAAGTTGCCAGATTCCTATAACAACCCCAATAGCCACGGAGGGCGGGGGTTCGCATCGTCAGAAACCAAGTTTCCTGAAGAGCAATGCAGAAGAAAGTGTGAAGGCTGAGAGGTTGCTGGAGCTCAGCAAGATGGTGCAGTTCCACTGGAGGAAGATATTGTTCACGGCCGAGAAAGGTGTGAAGGGACCGAGGAGGCAGATTACGCCACTGGGTCACCTGCTGCCACCAATTGAGTACCTGTTCGAGTGACATCCATTGTGTCTGAGAGTCTGGCGAGATTTAGGTCCTCAGCGGACGCCAGAATCTCTACCTTACCCTCAGATGCAGAACTTCTAGGTTGTGGTGGGTTGGGTGCCACCACAAGTTCCTTCATCTTGGAGGTCTTCTTCTTGGACTTTTCTCGCTGTTACTTGGGTTTCACTGGCTGGGAGGACTTCACTGATTCAGTTTCCGGGACGGAGGAGGATCGCAAAGCCCTACGACCAGCTGCTTGTGGGCACTTATGCCACTTCCGGGCGTCATCCTTCCCAATTGTGAAAAACTGGGAAGGGAGGGACCCAAGGGACCCCTTGCGAGTGAGAGGAGCCGAAGAAGTTGGACGCTTCTCCGGCTTAGAAGACGGGACGGATGCCCCCGATGGGTTGGGGGGTGTTGCTCCCGAGGTAGGTGGTGCAGGAGCAACAGGGTGGGTAGTGACCCCCGATGGGCAAGGGGGCATGTGGCGTTGTACGGCTCAGTGAGCCAACTGGAATTCGTTGAACTGATGGGGCTATCATAGTTGTCGTAGCGGCGGCATATGAGGAAGACATTCGCACAGGATGGAGTCGTTCATATTTCCTCTTAGCCTCAGTATAGGTTAGTCAGTCCAGGGTCTTTATTCCATGATTTTCTGCTCTTTCTATAAGATCCTGCAGTCTGGTGAGCAAGGTGAATGATGCTCTCCGCAGTTGACACAGATGGGAGGCAGGGCACATGGAGTATTGGAATGTGATGGGAGTCCACAATCTTGACATGTGAGGCTGGAAGTACAGCGGGAAGACATACGGCCAAACTTCCAGCACCGCATCGGGGAGAGATATAGGGCTTCACATCGCAGCAGTAGACCATCACCTTGACCTTCTCTGGTAATGTATCATTCTTGAAGGCCAAGATGAAGGCACCAGTAGCAATCTGATTATCCTTCGGACCCCGATGAATGCGCCGGATGAAATGACCACCTCGACGGTCTAAATTGGCGCGCAGCTCGTCATCAGACTGCAAAAGAAGGTCCCTATGGAAAATAACTCTGGACCATATTTAAACTCTTATGGGGTGTGATGGTAACTGAAACATCCCCCAACTTGTCACAAGAAAGTGCCGCTTTTATCAATACTGACACAGAGCGCATTTTGGACAAGCCCTCCACCTCCCAAAACTTGTCCTCTAAATGTTCTACGAAGAATTGAGGCTTTGTTGACATGAAAGACTCCCCAACAGCTCTCGTACAAACTAGGAACCGGGGCCAGCCTGAGCCTTACGCTCCTCCCACAGTGTGGCCAGGGAGGGGAACGATTTGGGATCATATTTCTGAGCATTGAATTGAGCCTGAGAATGCTTAGAGACTGCTGGCGGACGGCTACCAGCAAGAGATGGTGTACCACGCTTCATTGCGTGGCATTCGCCATGATGCCACCCACTCCGACCAACAGCCCTCCCCACGGGCGCCACCCAGCCTCAGCAAGGACCACCTGGCAGGATGGCCATTGCCAGGAGTCCTGATGCCCCAGGGAGATAGGTATCCACTCCTTGGCATACGTAGGGAGTTAACGGCACAGGAATCAGCAGAGCGATCCCTGTGTCGACAGGGGGCTACAACTAACATGGTACATGGCGGCCCCACCACAATGGACTGGCTACCGTGCTGGATATTAGGTGCAAGGAAGTTCATGGTCATAGTCTCCGCAAAAAGCAACACTGCACAATGTATGGTGGAAATCGCACCCAGGAATGTATCCTCGCCCAAGAGATGGAGAATGAGCAGGACGGCAACGCGACGACGAGAAAGCTGGCTACAGGTCTCAATGCGCGATGGACACAATGCACCATGAAGGGCATCCTTCCCCAAATGCCTCTCTCTTCAGAAGAATTTGGAAATGTTGTTGTTGTTGTGGTCTTCAGTCCTGAGACTGGTTTGATGCAGCTCTCCATGCCACTCTATCCTGTGCAAGCTTTTTCATCTCCCAGTACCTACTGCAACCTACATCCTTCTGAATCTGCTTAGTGTATTCATCTCTTGGTCTCCCTCTACGATTTTTACCCTCCACGCTGCCCTCCAATACTAAATTGGTGATCCCTTGATGCCTCAGAACATGTCCAACCAACCGATCCCTTCTTCTGGTCAAGTTGTGCCACAAACTTCTCTTCTCCCCAATCCTATTCAATACTTCCTCATTAGTTATGTGATCTACCCATCTAATCTTCAGCATTCTTCTGTAGCACCGCATTTCGAAAGCTTCTATTCTCTTCTTGTCCAAACTATTTGTCGTCCATGTTTCACTTCCATACATGGCTACACTGCATACGAATACTTTCAGAAATGACTTCCTGACACTTAAATCAATACTGGATGTTAACAAATTTCTCTTCTTCAGAAACGCTTTCCTTGCCATTGCCAGCCTACATTTTATATCCTCTCTACTTCGACCATCATCAGTTATTTTGCTCCCCAAATAGCAAAACTCCTTTACTACTTTAAGTGCCTCATTTCCTAATCTAATTCCCTCAGCATCACCCGACTTGATTAGACTACATTCCATTATCCTTGTTTTGCTTTTGTTGATGTTCATCAATTTGGAAATATGGAGGTCAAACCCAAGAGGGGACCATCACGTATAGGCCGAAACATTTGAGACTCCTTTTAGTCATCTCTTATGACAGGCTGGAATACCACGGGCCTATTCTAACCCCCGAACCCAGAGGGGGGCCTTTACACAGGAAAACCCAGGAGAACTGCCCCAATTAATTCCTCATACCACTGAAAAGATGAGTGAAATCACTGTGTCAGTGGTGTTCATAAACATCTGAAATTGTTACAACAGAGAAAAGCTATAGGGCTTGATGGAATCCCTGTGAGATTCTACATTGAATTTGAGATTATTAGCAGCTTTTCTAACTATAATCTATTGTAGCTCCCTTGAACAAATAACCATGCCCAATTCTTGGGAACAAAAAGCATAATTCACACCCCTCTACAAGAAGGATAGTAGAAGTGATCCACAAAACTACTGTCCAATATCCTTGACATTGGATTGTTGTAGAATCTTAGAACATGTCCTGAGCTCATACATAATGAACAGAATAACCTCCTCAATGCCAACCAGCACAGATTTTAAAAAATCATGTGAAACCCAACTCTCATTTTTTCTCATACAAGATACGGAAAGCTTTGAATCAAAGCAGTCAGGTAGATGCATTATATCTTGATTTCTGAAGAGTGTGTGACCCTGCACCACAGCTATGCTTACTATTGAAAGCAAGGTCATATGGGGTATCAAGCGAAATTTGTGACTGCACTGAGGACTTTTTGGTAGGGAGGACACAGCATGTTATGTTGGATAGAAACTTACTGTCAGATGTAGAAGTAACTTCAGGTGTACGCCAGGGAAGTGTGCAGGGACCCTAGCTGTTCATTTGTATATTAATGACCTGCAGACAATAACAGTAACTTCAGACATTTGCAGATGATGCTGTTATCTATAATGAAGTACTGTCAGACAGAAGCTACATAAATATTCAATCAGATCTTGATAAAGTTTCAAAGTGGTGCAAAGATTGGCAACTCGCTTTAAATGTTCAGAAATGTAGAATTGTGCACTTAAAAAATTGTATCCTGTGACTAATATCAAAGCGTCACAGTTGGAATCTGCCAACTCGTAAAAATACCTTTTAATGCTTTGTAGGGATATGGAGTGAAATGATCACACATGATCAATCGTGGCTAAAGCAGGTGGTAGACCTTGGTTTTACTGGTAGAATCACTCTACATAGGAGATTGCTTACAAACCATACATGTGACCAGTTCTAGAATACTGCTCAAGTGTGTGGCACCTGTACCAAACAGGACTAACATGGGATATTGAGCACATACAGAGGAGCGCAGCACAAATAGTCATGGGTTTGTTTGATCTGTGGGGAAAGTGTCACAGAGATACTGAAGGAACTAAACTGGAAGATTCCTTAAGGGGACATGCCCCTGAACGGGCTGCATTTTTAGCATTATCTTCACCCTCCTAGTGCAACTGATCTATAAGTGAGAGATAACTCAAAATTCTTATACACAATTAGGGTCACTAGTCAAAGCATCTCCCAAAAAAACATTCGAGATATTTATTATATTTTGGTACTGACAACAATATTTATAATATTATGAAAAACGAAATACTATTTCACTGCGGTACCATTTTCTTTGGAACTACAGACTGCACAGCTTGGAAAGAGTCAGAGTACAGACAACATTCACATAAGTGTTTTATGCCTCCAATTTCCTTCCCTGATGCTGATATTTGAAAAATACTAGTAATTTATTTTACAACAAAAATATTTAAAAATGTACCTCAAATATAACCGACATCATCATCATCATCATCATCATCATCATAATGTTACAAATTTTTCAGGAAATAGTACCGATTTTTGTGAGTTTAACTTCACTCGTATATGAGAAAAGTGTACCTGAATGATGAAAATTCAAGTTTTTGGTAAATTGCAAAAGAAGATTTACAGATGAACTTACCACTATGCTCATTTAGAACATTCCAGCTGCATACTCCAGTTGTCCTCCTGTTTCCTTATCCTTCATACTCTCTCTCTTCATTCATTTCTTTATCCTTGACTCCTTGATAGCAGCTTCTGCAGCTGTCTCTGCTTCGGTTACCTGCCACTTATCAATAGCAGTTAAAGCTGAAGTCATATTCCTACCCATCTGGATGTTCAATTTCTTCATAACATTGATCCTTGAAATTGCACCATCATTGAAAGTAATTATTGAATCCATTACACCAATCTTCAGCACTGTCAGCCCAACAAATACAGTTTTGGGTATTATTCTCTTCCATATACAGCTGTTGAAGCTTTCATTTGCATTCTGAGAGGGACCATGCACACATTTATTTGCCAGATCCCTATGTCAGCAGGTGGTAAGGAATGCTTGTGGGTATATTGTATGCCTGTAGCATTGGTCAACCAGTACTTGCACCACAAATCTTCCCCTTTTGGACACAAACCATGCTGTAGGGTTTCATCTGTTGACACACTGTGAAACCATGTTGCCCAAACTGCTCGTCTCATGTTCTCCCAATCTCCTACATTTCTCTTTATTGCTAGTGCATAATATTGGGTCAAAGAATCAATTTCACTTTTTGTAAGATAACCTGGACCACTGTGTGTTTTCCATCTGACAGTTTTTTTCCACTGAAGTCTTTACATAATTTTCTCAACTGAGCTCCCATTCTTTTTTTGTACATGACCAACACATTCAGGCTTTTCTATCAGAGTGTCCCCATATGGTCTGTCATTAACAATAGTAGTGTGTCATTTACAGTCTCCATCCCCAATGTAGCCTACATACCTCACACCATGACTAACCTCTGATTTTCTAAAAATGTTTACAACGCCTTTCATTTCCATGTTTCCACTTGGGCCATCAAAGTTATTTACACAAACATGGGTGCCAATAAATTTACTTGAACAACCCTGGCAGTGCTTTGTCAGACAATCATAATCTAGTATCCTACCAGCTTCAATAAATGTGGCAGTTACAACCCCATTCAGAGAAGTATGACCTCACTTCTGCCAAGATCCATAAAAATGCTGCTACAAGGTCTGTGTTTTCAGAGAAGGCTACTGCTTCTTCTGCTGCTCTTTTCATTGAATGTTCACTTACACCAAATAAAGCATTATCTATTAATTTATTGTATCTGTCAAACCTCAGAGGAGATGGAGGCAAATCCATCACTGCACAAAAAGCCTGGGCAGCTCCTCTTCTCCTTCCAATACATTGTATTGCATAAGCAAGCTGAATATTTACACTGTAACATCGACTATCAGTTACTGGCAATGTTATAGTATCACTGCGCATCTTACACGAGTTACAGGCAATCATTAACCAAATTTAAAGACCCTTCCTTACTGAAATGTCCTCAGAAACATCAATACTATCTTCACAATTGCAGTACTTACATTTCACAGCACTCTTCAAGTCTTGACAGCATATTTAGGTTCACAATAACATTTCTGTCGTTATTGCTATTCACAATACTACCAGGCATGTTCTTATTACATTCAGAAAGCGAAGTTAGCGTCTAGAAGCACTGCCTGGAACACAGTTTTCGCGGGCAACTTTTGGAGCAACTGAAGTGTATTATTCGGTTGTGTTTGGAAGAGAGAGAGAGAGAGAGAGAGAGAGAGAGAGAGAGAGAGAGAGAGAGAGAGAGAAACAAAACAGCACACAATGACTACAAAACCATACGTGTATGAAATTTCAAAACCATATATTCTCAGATCCTTTGTTTACATTTGAAACATAGACTCCTAGACATGTCTGTACTTTGGTTCCGGGAGTCAGCGCCTTCTACGATACACTTGTGTTAACGATCTGTAAGTAACAACAGAAAAAAGGAACAACAAAATAATGCATCATGCATTCTGACACTTCAAACTGACAGATCGGTGTGGCCCTTGTGCAACATTACAAACCTCAACTTAAGAATGAATGGAAAATAATAATGCCCATAGACTATACATTTTTGAAATCAGCGTCAAATGCTCTTTTTTATAGACCACTAATTTTTTTTTTCAAATTTTTTGTCATTTTCATGAGCATGTCCCCTTAAGACAGACAAACTGTCCTGAGAAAGTCTGTTAAAGTTTCAAGAACTGGCTTTCAGTGTGACTCTAGGAATATATTACAACCCCCTATCTATTACTCACTTGGGGACTGTAAGGATAAGATCAGAATAATTACTGCAAACACAGAGGCATTCAAGAAACCATTGTTTTCATGCTTCATAAATGAATGGAATGGGAAGAAACCCTAATAATGGCTACAACGAGACATATCCTCTGTTATACACTTCACGGTAGTTGGTCGTTTGCACAAACCTACCTACCATCAACGATATCTCAACTTCGCCAACTGCCAACCATTCCGTACTAGGAAGTCCCTTCCACACAGCCTAGCCACTGGAGGTCATCACATCTGTTGTGATGAGCAGTTTCTCTCCATATATGCCAAGGGTCGCACTGAGACTCTCAGAGACTGAAATTACCTCCAAACCTCATACAGAAACAGAGCTCTAATGACTCCTCTCTCCAGTCACCTACCACCGCTCAGAGATCCACTGTATGGCTACGGAGGAGCACTCCTCTCATGACTCAGAACCACCCAGGACTGGAGACACTCCTCTTGTGATTCTCAGAATCACCCAGGACTGGAGAAACTGAACTACATTCTTTGCCAGCATTTCAAATACCTCTCCTTGTGTCCTGAAATGAAGAGTATCCTCCCAACACCCCCTCCCACAGTGGTATTCCACCACCCACTGGACCTATACAATATCTTTGCCCATCACTACTCCACTCGCGCTCCCAATCCCTTGCATTGTGACTCATATCCCTGAGATCGATCTAGATGTGAAACTTGTCCCTTAAATCCTTCCACAATCACCTACTCTTGTCTTGTCACAGGCATCTTCTATCCCATCAAAGGCAGGGCTACCTGTGAAACCAGTCTTGCAATCTACAAACTACCGTGTCACCATTAATAAGCTGTCTGTCCGCATGAAGGGCCAACACCAAAATCTGGCCAAGAGACAGCTGGACCAACCAGCTGCTAAACTTGCACAACACAATATGCTTCACTCCTCTGGCTGCATTACAGCCTGTGCTATCTAGTTTCTTCCTACAAACACCAGCTTTTCTGAATTGCACAGATGGAAACTCTCCCAACAATACATTCTTCATTCCAGTAACCACTCTTCCATCCCAACCTCAACCTTCACTAATCCCTGTCCTCTACCTTCCTATCTCCTACACTGCTCTCACTCAAGCTCAGACACCTTCTATTCCACCACTACTCCTACTAGTCTTTTTCCCCTTCTCTACTTTTCTTCTCTCCCTTCTTCCAAGGCCCCTCTCCAGCACAGCCTCCTGACTCTGCACTTAACAGCCTGTCCTGGCCCCACCATGTCGCTGCACACTCCAACAGTGTCGGCATAACTGCCGTCTGCTTCACATCTGCTGTGCTGCGAGCTACGTTAATTTAAGTATTAACTGTATTTTTCTTACTTGTCACTTCTTCTTCCATGTGTTTTTGCTTTTAGGAAGCTTTAATTTTTGAGTACTAGTAATGCTGTACCATAGATTTCGTGTTTGTTTTGAATACAGTCAGAGACCCTTTAGTCAGCTGTAGTGCCAGTAGTGCATATTTTCACTGTTTTCAACAAGAAGTGTCTAGTAACCACAGTTCAGTCAGCTATCAGCCGCCTTCAGTGATTTAGCAGTCTAGTTAAAAGTTGATTAACTCTCTACAGTAAATTGTTGATTTCTTAGGATGGATAGGATGTGTGACTGCTGTGTACGGACGCAGGAGGATCTGCCCACTGTTCGCGAACAGCTGAACGCGTTGATGGTCGCGGTCAGCCTTCTTCAGGCTGCTGCCTCAGAATGTAGCAGCAGTGGGGAGTCTGATGCGTCGCATGGTATACCCCAGGTGTTACATGCTTCACCCACGGACCCTGCTGTCGAGACATCTTCGCAGGTACCAGGCGCGGTTGGGCCACCCTCTCCCCAAGGGGAGTGGCAGGTTCAGCGGCGTTCGTGGCGCACGAGGCGGAGGGTCAATGTGGAGGCTGGCCGTATGGCATCGCCCGCTCTGCCTGTGAGTGGACATGTGGCCGCTCCTTCAGCAAGGTCCAAGGAGGCACACGGGGGGAGGGGTTATTAGTGATTGGGAGCTCCAACGTTGGGTGGGTGATGGGGCCCCTTAGGGAAGTAGTGGAAAGATCGAGGAAGAAGGCCAATGTTCACTCTGTCTGCTTGCCGGGGGGTCTCATCCGAGATGTGGAGGAGGCCCTGCCGGCGGCGATAGAGAGCACTGGGTGCACCCGACTGCAAATTGTTGCTCATGTCGGCACCAGTGACTCCTGCCATCTGGATTTAGAGGTCATCCTCAGTTCATACAGGCGGATGGCAGAGTTGGTGAAGGCGGAAAGCCTCACTCCCGAGGTGGAATCTGAGCTAACTATTTGTAGTATCGTTCCCAGAACCGATTGTGGTCCTCTGGTTTGGAGCTGAGTGGAAGGCTTAAACCAGGGGCTCAGACGATTCTGCGGAGATCTGGGGTGCAAATTTCTCGACCTCCGCTATCGTGTGGAGAAATGTAAGGTCCCCCTGAATAGGTCAGGCGTGCACTACACGCAGGAAGCGGCTACAAGGGTAGCGAGGTATGTGTGGAGTGCACATGTGGTTTTTTTTAGGTTAGACAATTCCCTCCCTAGGCCCGACAAGACGCCTCCTCAGACGCGACAAGGTAGCAGTAGGCAAAATGCAACAAGGAATAACAATATTAATGTGCTAATAGTAAACTGCAGGAGCATCTATAGAAAGGTCCCAGAACTGCTCTTATTAATAAACGGTCACAACGCCTATATAGTACTAGGGACAGAAAGTTGGCTGAAACCAGACGTAAACAGTAATGAAATTCTAAACTCAGGTTACCATAGAGACAGGCTGGATAGTGAACGGGGAGGCGTGTTTATGGCAATAAAAAGTGCAATAGTATCGAAGGAAATTGACTGATAGCCGAAATGTGAAATAATTTGGGTGAAGGTCACGATTAAAGCAGGCTCAGACATAGTAATTGGATGTCTCTATAGGCCCCCTGGCTCAGCAGCTGTTGTGGCAGAGCACCTGAAGGAAAATTTGGAAAATATGTCGAGTAGATTTCCCGACCATGTTATAGTTCTGGGTGGAGATTTTAATTTGCCGTACATAGACTGGGAGACTCAAAACATTTATAACGGGTGGCAGGGACAAAGAATCCAGTGAATTTTTTTTAAGTGCATTATCTGAAAACTACCTTGAGCAGTTAAACAGAGAACCGACTCGTGGCGATAACATGTATGAGCCTCTGGTGACAAACAGACCCGAACTATTTGAAACAGTTAATGCAAAACAGGAATTCAGCGATCATAAAGCGGTCACTGCATCAATGATTTCAGCTGTAAATAGAAATATTAAAAAAGGTAGGAGGATTTTTCTGTTTAGCAAAAGTGACAAAAAGAAGATTTCAGAGTACCTGATGGTTCAACACCAAAGTTTTGTCTCAAGTACAGATAGTGTTGAGGACCAGTGGACAAAGTTCAAAACCATTCTACAATATGCATTAGATGAGTAGGTGCCAAGCAAGATTGCAAGAGATGGAAAAGAGCCACCATGGTTCAACAACCGAGTTAGAAAACTGCTACGGAATCAAAGGGAACTTCGCAGCAAACATAAACATAGCCAAAGCCTTGCAGACAAACAAAAATTACGTGAAGCGTAATGTAGTGTGAGGAGGGCTATGCGAGAGGCATTCAATGAATTCTATGTAATGTCAAACAGTTTTAGAATTTTGGAACACTTATTATGTTCGAGTATAATGACTTTTCTGGAGACTAGAAATCTACTCTGTAGGAATCAGCACAGGTTTCGAAAAAGACGATCGCGCGAAACCCAGCTTGTGCTATTCATCCACGAGTCTCAGAGGGCCTTAGACACAGGTTCCCAGGTAGATGCCATGTTTCTTGACTTCCGCAAGGCGTTTGATACAGTTCCCCACAGTCATTTAATGAACAAAGTAAGATCATATGGACAATCAGGCCAATTGTGTGACTGGATTGAAGAGTTCCTAGGTAACAGAACGCAGCACGTCGATCTCAATGGAGAGAAGTCTTCTGAAGTAAGTGTGATTTCAGGTGTGCCGCAGGGAAGTGTCGTGGGACCATTGCTGTTCATAACATACATAAATGACCTTGTGGATAACATCGGAAGTTCACTGAGGCTTTTTGCGGATGATGCTGTAGTATATCGAGAGGTTGTAACAATGGAAAATTGTACTGAAATGCAGGAGGATCTGCAACGAATTGACGCATGGTGCAGGGAATGGCAATTGAATCTCAATGTAGACACGTGTAATGTGCTGCGAATACACAGAAAGAAAGATCCTTTATTATTTAGCTACAATATAGCAGGTCAGCAACTGGAAGCAGTTAATTCCATAAATTATCTGGGAGTAGGCATCAGGAGTGATTTAAAATGGAATAATCATATAAAGTTGATCGTCGGTAAAGCAGATGCCAGACAGATTCATTGGAAGAATCCTAAGGAAATGCAATCCGAAAACAGAGGAAGTAGGTTACAGTAAACTTGTTCGCCCACTGCTTGAATATTGCTCACCAGTGTGGGATCCATACCAGATAGGATTGATAGAGGAGATATAGAAGATTCAACAGAGAGCAGTGCGCTTTGTTACAGGATCATTTAGTAATTGCGAAAGTGTTATAGAGATGATAGATAAACTCCAGTGGAAGACTCTGCAGGAGAGACGCTCAGTAGCTTGGTACAGGCTTTTGTTGAAGTTTCGAGAACATACCTTCACCAAGGAGTCAAGCAGTATATTGCTCCCTCCTACGTATATCTTGCGAAGAGACCATGAGGATAAAATCAGAGAGATTAGAGCCCACACAGAGGCATACCGAAAATCTTTCTTTCCACGAACAATACAAGACTGGAATAGAAGGGAGAATCGATAGAGGTACTCAAAGTACCCTCCGCCACACACTGTCAGGTGGCTTGCGGAGTATGGATGTAGATGTAGACATAAAACAGGCAGCACAGTATCTTTCCCCATCCTCCCCTCCCCTCCTCCTCACCCCATGCCGCCTCTTTAACCCCACTACTCACCCCAGTAGAGTGCTACTCACATCAGACACAGATCACAGTCACCAGTTGGGCACCACAACCCAGAGATAGCTGCCATGTGTGTGCCTGTTGTGCTTGTGAAGAGTGTGTATGTTTTTTGTTTCAGAAAAACTTTTTTTGTCTGAAAGCTTAAATGTTTTGCAGTCTTTTACATTGTGCCTATCTGTGACTAAGTGCCACCTCTGCATGGTGCTTAGCAATATATCCCCTCATATTATTGTTAAGATCATATGGAAATAAGATTTGTGCACTTGTGGAAATGCCTAAAAGCTTGGTGCTACAACAGAAGGCTAGATGCTTACAGAAGGCTACTTGTTCATGGAAACATTCTGAACATAGTTTACGGAATGCTGATTACAAAATTTATAAACAAAAAATTAATAAAAAACAAAAAACAGAGAGTATACTAATAAATAACACAGCCAAGAAAAAAGTTTGAGGAACTCTTGTACAGATAGCAAACGAAATTCTTCAACTTAGATGTTAACACTTCGGTTTACCACTCAATTATTTCAGTTCTGGCAGAAGTCTACTGAAAATGAAACCCGCTAAATAATGCATATCATTTTTCCACCTAGTGTTCACTGAAGGTAGATTGTATTTTCCTCTTAATGAGTCAATACTGTCCACAACAAATCCTGTGATGGAATGTATGTAAATGGATGGCACAACTGAAACTGCGCATGACACCTGAACAAAGGCCTCCATGGAGTTTGCAAACTGACACCGCGGGTCAATCTGACTGTCCTTTTCTGGACTAAGAATATTCTTAGTGGGTGCACAGAGTTGTCCCAAAACATACCGCCATGTGAAATATAAAGTGCAAGTAAACACAGTAAACAAGCCTTCATGTTTCAGCGTTAGATACGCTGGAGATTATTCTGATGCTATACGTACTCATACACAAGGCCAGACCAAGTATTCAAGTTTATCATCGATCAGATGAGAGGCACTTTCATTACCATAGGCTGCCACTCCAATAGACCAAAGTCTCCTTAGTATCCCTATAAAAGACATACAATGGCATGTGTGCTCCTAACGCAAAGCCACTTTTGATGAGAATACATGCTCTGTCATATCAGTCCTTTTCTACAATATTGGCAAGATTACAGCATGTCAAAGGGGTGTATCAGATTAACTTACTGCAACAATCATTTTCCAGGCTAAACCACAAATCATCTGCAAACAGGTTATCACCTAACTGCTCGTAAGTCCATCCATGGTGCACAAGATAAAACATTCACTTAATGACCCAGAAGGTACCTCTGTGTGACGGGAACACATCTGGCTGTAATAAAGCATACAGGATGACCTCTTCAGCATTTCATTTTCACAAGATACGTCCACTTTAGCTGTTAAGAAGTGGTTCTGGAAAGAGCAGATGAGAAGAGAAGCTTCTGGCGTTTCATTGGTAAAAGAAGAGTGCAATTTACAGGCCATCTATTAAGACATAAGGGACTCCTGTACACAATCATAGAGGGATATGTCAAGGGAAAAAGACCAAGAGGTACATGGATCAAATCGTGAAAGATGTGGGATGTAACACCTATAAAGAAATGAAGAGAAAAGCTGAAAGACACACAGAATGGAGACAAGCTGCCATTGTAGCTGTTGCAAACCAATCCCTGGATTGACCACTACAGAAGAAATGAAGAAGCTGTTACAAACTTACAGCTAAAGTGACTATCTTTTCAAAATGATATATCCAGGCTGTGACTGCCATGACTACAGAAATCTGCTGCGAATATACAGTATCATTGGACATGTGTGATCTATGAAGTCTTTAACCAGGGCATGTGTTATGACAGGTGGACATTTTTACATGCATAACATAAGAAAATAATCCTGGCGATGTCTGGTTGTACACTGTCAACCATGCTCATACTGCTATTAAATGTTTCCTTTGTCTTGGAATCTACTCCACATGTGTGAAATGCATGTATTGATGATAAATTACTTGCCCTCTTTACTCAAGACTATGACTTGTCTCCAATCTACCAGTGAACCTAACCTTGCGCCACATGTGCGTAACACATGTTCAGAACAACTATAGGAAAGAATCCTGCTGAAAGTCTACTGAAAATGAAACCCACTGAATAGCACATATCATTTATTGGGAATACTGAAGAATGGGAACACAATCTGTCAACTTTGAAAAATAACGTCATGCACTATCACAGATGATACATTGCAAAGATAGCTAGACGAATGTTGACAAACAGAGGAATGTAGTACAGAGAAAACAGATCATGGATAAATACCACATGTCTATATACTTTGAATGTAATGTTACATATATTGCTTTTATTGCAGTATAAAGTCCTAGTATCACATTCTTCAGCTGATCTAGAATAGGATACTAGTAGGACTACTTGCGATAGCGAAAAAAGTGACAAATGTAAAATTTGTATCCTGTACTTGTATCATACACAGGTTGACTGAAGAATAGGATGCTAGTACTAGTGAAGGTGAAAAAAGTGACAAACATTAAATTTGTAACCTGTACTTTAGCTGACGTATACAGGTCAACAGAACAGTAGGACACAACCTTCATACTTCAACTGAGGTACAAGATGCCGTCGCTTATTTTGCTTTCACTAGTACTAATATCCTAGTCTTCAGCTGAATAGGATACGAAAAAGTTGCAGAGGAAACAGCCACTGGAACAATTTACTGTCACACAAAGGTATAATTCAAAACAATACACAAATTATTTAAAACTGCCACAAATGGCAAAAAGTTTACACAATATCTATCTCTTAATAACACATTCATTTATTTTAATTTATGATTATGACACTCTGATGCAGAAGATAACTGATTTATCATCTATGGCTCATCTATGACAAATATGATGTCACTGGTCAAAGCCAACAAGCTGTATCCCATTCTTCAGTTGAGCCCATTTTTCCACCTATTGTTCAGTGAAGGAATGTTGTATTTTTCTTCTTATGAGTCATTACTGTCCACAACAAAACCCATGATGGAATATATGTACACTTATGGCACAGTTGGAACTGCGCACGACACCTGAACAAAGACCTCCATGGAGTTCGCAAACTGACACCGTGGATCAACCTGACTGTCCATTTCTGGACTAAGAACATTCTCTTGGTGAGTACACAGAGTTGCCCCAAAATATAACACCAAATGAAATAATAAAGTGAAAGTAAGCACAATAAAGGCTTCGTATTTTAGTGTTAGACACACAGGAGATTACTCTAATAGTGAAGATGACAGCATTCACTTTCTGCACACTATCTTGAGCTTGATATTTTCAAAAAAGGCTGTCTGTCTAGCCTTGGTCCTAAGAATTTAGGATAGTCTACTTCACTGACTAACCAACTTTGTACAATAAAATTTTGCTTTTAGTGACTTCCACCAGAAATTTAATCGGATTATGAAAGGAATGGTAAAAAATCAAGGCATTGAAAGCAATACAATGCTAGAACTAAGCAATAATTAAAGGAGAAGTAAAAATATACAGGTTGTGTTTGTACGTAGGTTAGTCCAGACAAAGGATCTCTCAGAATTCATCTGTGGTGAGAGAAACACCACCTGTTTCCTACGTACGTCATCCCCCCCCCCCCTCCCCCCGCACCAACCAGTTTAAGTGCAAAAATAACAGTAGAGAATGCCTTCTAGCCAGGAGATTAACAATAGTAAAAATGAGAAGACTAGAAACTTAGTGCACATCGGCTGGAATGACAATAATAAAACACAATGAGAGAAATAATAAGGTCAGAAGGTAGCGGAGTCTGTGTACTCTTCCTTCCCAAAGCCAAAGCTGCAGATACATGCTCTAGTTATATGGAATACCAATTATGTGATATGTTTTGTGTTGCCCTGTTACGTTTACCACACACATTCTCTCCATAGGCCCTAGTTCATTTTGCTGTGTGGGCGACAAAGCACTCTAAGAATGAACTTAAGCGTATGCTAGTTCATTTACAATGAAAATTCTATGGTGATCATGAATACATATGCAAGCTTTGATAAAATACTCTGTTTCTCAACAGAAGGTGTCCTATGAACAATGATGGTAAGTATCAAATATGCAAATGATTATATTATTTAGGAACACCTGAAGTTATACAGTATTGCAAGTACAAATATATTGCTCGCCTCACTAAGCAACGGTAAGCAGATAATTATGCTTAGAGCTCCATCAATTTGTATATGGGTTACCATTTTGTATAGGGGCAAGGGCAGATAGAGTCTGACAGCTGAGACCTATGTACAAAAGGAAATCACACTAAAATTTTAAGGTACAGTTATGCAGGTTCGCAAATGAGCCTAATAATAGGTCATGTAATTACGACAAAAATTCAACAAACACAAAAGTTAAAATTAAACAATTTCTTACTAATGTACCAGAAAAGGGAAGAATCTCATAAATAAGGGGCCAAGGAAAGCAAAACAAGTACTCTACTCTCATTCATTCAGGAAATAGTGAAATGTTACAATTAAATGTACGGCTGGGGCAATTTCGATCTGGTGTTTGTAAGCTGGTTTCTAAAATCAAGGTTACCTCTGATGTCACATATAATTTTAACCCACAATATGTTAACTCAGTTATAGGTTACTCATTGCTATTGTGATAACAAGTATAACTACAACATAAGTAGTTCATTAGTTTCTTACCTTCAACTCGTTGGATTTTAGATTTGATGGACATTATTGTATCGAAGGGTGACACTGTCATTTCGAATGCTGTTCCCGTAAGTGTTTCAATGAAAAGATCCATCGTTCCTTCTTGTTGTAATGAAGACCGATACTTCGGCCGTGATCCATGCTGCGACATCATACATTTGCACTTTTCCCAATCTAATCGCTTAAATGCGCAATATTAATCATCATCTATATTCTCTGAGGAACACAGCGGAACTGTGTATGGCGTATCCGCATAATTTACGGAACATTGCATTTTTTGACGTTATATCACTGTACACATGTCCCGATGAGCTTGATATTTTATTTTCCAATGAAGCAGATTTATTCGGACAAGTACTTCACATATGACTTTATTATATCCACAATTGCTTTCAGCAGTTTTGAAGTTAAATGTGTAAAGAGCAAATCAAGTTCGGTGCTGTCAGAGAGTAGTGAGTTTATAACCTGTAATTTACGAACGTTCAACTCGTGTGTAGATTAAATCAACAGAATCAACAATATATATTTTTTTGTTTCACAGTTTCAATTCACAAACAAATCTTTCTAAACCATCTTTTAGTTTCTTTAGTAACTCCAAAGAATCTTGCAGGGTTGCCAATGGTAATGAAGGTCACATTTCAGAACACAGCTTCTAGCCTATAAAACGTTTTTATTTACAAAGCCTTTTCAGTATTTCAAATGTTGTAGGTAATTAAATACACAATCCTGTTATGGATAAGAAATCGGCTTGAATTAGCAAACGAGCTGAAGATTATTGTGACGAAGAATAGTGCAAAGTACCAAATAAAATATTCAAATACTATGACCTCAATTTTCTGAACAACTTTCAAGACAACTCGTAAATTATAGTTTTTTCTGCACGAAGTATCGCTGACGATTATTTACAATTTTTTGGAGAAATCTCCAAGGTGCAGTACTGATTACGGACGTGCTCATAACAGAATATTTTTAACAGAGCCAATTATAATGTCTATTTAGTAAGAACCGTCCACACGCAACGATCTGTCTGTGCAAATGTTTGCGCACATTATGCCTGCTGCGCAGACAGATCGTTCCGTATGAATAGGAGATTTGCATGGATATGAGACACCTGGAGTTGGAGGTTTCAGCGAAATTGCTTAAATCTGTGGGTTCAAATCACACCTGCACAGACAAGTCCAAGTGTGTACACAGGAGATCGTCAGAATTCTGGCGCGCGAACGTGTTTGGGTTAGACGTTTGTTCAGTCCAAACTTTCTCGTCCGTGTGTGCATAGTGAATTTTAAAACTTCAGGTACACGTAAGTGGTATAGAGAGGTCATTGCCGAATGTGTAGAAATGTACACGAGTCATATATGTATGTGAAAAATTAACAGGAGAGAATACAGCAAAAGACATAAGAAAGTAACTGCTTACAATTCTTTAGTAAGCGGTTGTGGAGAGGAACGGCAATGAAAGATTAGATTAGATTAGATTAATACTAGTTCCATGGATCATGAATACGATATTTCGTAATGATGTGGAACGAGTCGAATTTTCTAATACATGACATAATTAGGTTAATTTAACAACATACTTAAGTTAATATAACAACTTTATTTTTTTGTGTTTTTTGTTTTTCTTTATTTTTTATTTTTATTTTTTTAAATATTTTTTTCTTTTTTTTTCTTAATTTATATCTAAAAATTCCTCATTGCAGACTATTTACCGCGAAGAACTAAACACAGGAACATAATCTATTCGATCTGGCGCCGGAAAAAGAAGAGTAGGCCCTATTTGCTCTAAGGATGAGCTCTGTCGGAATATTGTGTTAAACTGAAAATGAAATACGTTGAAACAGTGGCTTTAGGGACATACGGATAATTACGCTTGTTTTACTTTCTGATATAATATGTGGTCTGTGTCAAAAGTGCTTGAGAGGTGAACTGTAGAATTCACTACCATAATACTAGAAGTAAAAATTTCCGGATAAACTGGGAATCCCTGTCTACAGTTCACAACGAAGTTATATATTCTGGTGCAAAAATCCTACAGATTCCTGGTACACTTTAGGCAGGGAACAGAAATTCCCAACTCAGAAACAAAGTAAACTGTAGCTCACTGACAACGTATACAATTTGCAAGAATATATTGTGCTTCAAACACGTCTAAAACTGTAAAAATATTATCTGTAACTCAGAACTGAGGTTCAATACTGTACTTGCCTTCATGAAGTCATCCTGCAGGATGGGTAAATAGCTTTGCATATGTAGGATATGAAGTCTTTCAGTCTCTGTTTCGAAACTGCAGTAGAAAATTCTAGGTATTTGTGGCTACTTCCTGATTCTAGGATTCTTAAAGTCACTAAGAGGCTCTCATGTGCAGAAATTGCTGTCCGCCTACAAGTATTTTTTCATATTATACGAGGAGTTATGAGTGTCAAAAGACAACCATACATTTCCAAATCCACCTGCAAATAATTACAGCGGTCGTTGGGTTCGCCCTGCAACTCATGAAGTGAATTTATGTGCGGGAACTACGATCTCATAAGCAGGGCACTTTGATCAGTCTTCCTGTGCCTTTCATTTTGTTTGCAACTGTTTTGCAACACAAATTGCGAACACAGACCATGGTAGAATTTCTTCTATTTCTGAATACATGAAGTAAATTTTGAAGTTACGAGAGCGCAGTCGCTTGCCACTGAAATTTCTTTTTTACACCGACAGATGGCGGGTGAGCAGTGGATAGGAACTTGTGTCATGTGAACCCATCACATTTGCAGCAATCTATTTCATGTACAAATATTTGCGCAGATATCTGCGCAGACAGATCGTTGCGTTAGGAAGGCTTTCAGGATAGTTTAAGAGAAGATTAGAAACAGAATAAGAAATACACTCATATTCAAGGAATGTAGTAACGACTTGTAACATGATTACCTAGAAAAATACTATGTACAATGATATGTTTAATTGAAGAAACTGACAGTCTTTTAGTTTCTTTTTTCTTTTTTTTTCATTTTCTTACTTTGAACATTGACTGATCGGTATAAATTGATAAGTTCCTGAAATCTGTAGACTGTCTCTATCGCAATTAATACTTCTTGTTTTGTTTGTACAATCGTCTTCATAATCATTGTTATTTCTACTCTAGGGCGTGCTAATACAATCCGCAACAATCATGCCATTTACATGGGGCTCCCAAAACGGGATTTCGTAAATCGATTTCTCAATACCGACCACTGAATCCAGAAGTCTAAGGACCAGGAAATTTTGTGATTATAGAGAAAAATAAAAGGAATTTAGTCTATGTAAGTTTAAGGCCAGAATGTGCTTACAGCAGCTATGCCCTGTATGAAATCCTGCCTGGTAGGAAGGGACAACCTCATCAATATTCTGTTATAGATGAGCTTTTCTAATAGCTTATAGCAGACATTTAGCGATGCTACAGGCAATAGCTTTTTTATAGCCTTTTCTAATTCGGGCTCTGTGAATGAAACAGAGACACTGGCATCCTCTTCAACTTAAGTATATAGTTCATTTATATGTCGCTTTGTTTCATCTTTGAACTTACAGTACAGGGGAACTTCTTGTGCTCATTATTTTATATGTAAGGCAATCTGAGATGAAGACATCTAAGTTTCCTGTTTGTAAATTGTTTGCAGCTCCCAATTTACCTATTACAAACCATACTTTCTGGCTACAGTAGATGAAGTCTAGATTTTTCTGTTAGTTCTCCCCTTCTCGCTTTACGTTTTTTGTTCATTGATAGCTGTATGTCTTCTCATAGTTTTTGGTCACTCGTCTTAGTATTCCATGTACAGTTATTCTGTGGCGTGGTTCCCACAAGGAACGCATTTCTTCCTCAGCCTCCAAGGTATGTTGAATTTTGCTGCTGTGATCAATACTGCAGTGAACAGAGAGTAATTTTTTGCTGTGGGGGTAATCCATTGGATGTGAGGGTTCATCTCTTTGGTGCTTCCATCCCAGTTTGCTTTCCTGAAATTACATTTTGGTTGCTGAAGGCAGCTCTAATCTTATGTTAAGTATTACTTGCTCTGGTGGCTCTTTGCGAAGCTCGACAGAACTCAGCTTGTGTGCTGCAAAGAAGTTCCTGAATTATTTGTTGCTACTGTGCAAAGATTTGGTTTTGTATCAGTTTTCCATCTTGCAGACTGAAAGGTTTTCAGTCCTTTCACATCAAAAGGTACATCTCTTGGGTGGACATTATGGAACCATAGACATCAGATGTTAAACCAGCTACACTCCTATGTCCAAAAATTTCTCCTCAAACATCAGTTTGTTAGTTATTTTCTAAGTGTGTTTCACGCATGGCTACAATGTCTATTTTAATATCCATCGCTAATCTACTAAGCTACTCGCGTTTGTCTCTATCTGAGCCTTCTATGTTAACTTGCAAACGCGAACCTGAGAACCCATGTCTTTAATGTGGGGCTTCTTAGGAGTACTGTTGTTTGGTTTCTATGGCCACCTCTGTAGTTTTCGACTGTGAGAGAAGCAACATCTAGTGTGGTCGCCATTTGTATAGACTTTTAGCTGTCTGCTTGTGCAAACCGTTTCCATAGAGGCACCATCGTGGAGGCTGTGTACACTCCACAGCCCAAAACGTATGTAAGATACCATGATCCAACAGTTAGAACCTACTATGACCATGAGTATTGGAAAATCCGTGTGAACAAAGCAAGTGTGAATAAAAAGAATGATTTTTTTCCCTTTGCTCTTCATTTTCTTATCAACTTCTTTCAACCACCCCATAAATGTTTCCTTTGTCATCCAAGCCTTCATATTACTGTCATACTCAAGCAGCAGAGCCCTTACACCTGTGAACAGTTAAATTACTTTGGACATAAACTCTTGCATTGTGTCTGCGACCATGTTTGGTTCAATGATATTTTGTGGAACCGTGGGAGGTGGATTCCTTGACGACTTTGACAACTGTTACGGCACCCATATGGTTTGAGTAAGCCTCTGTCTCACTGTGAATCTGTTCCTGAAGAGTAACAGTGGACATCATGGTTTTCAAATGACTTTTTTGGCTGACAGATTAAATGGTGTTTTTGAAACTTTGACATATGCGATGCTATTTCAGATATGCTTTGTAATATATTTTGACTCCTTCCTTGCAGTATTACACTTGTGTAATTTTGACTATGAGCCAGACATAAAGTGACAATTAACAAAGCTATTGGTGATCTTGCTGCCATTATTTTCTCATAGAGCAGTGCTTTCTTCGTAATGCATTTCGTTTGCTTGTACTATATGTAATAATGGACATCCCTGTAATGCAAGATTGTCTTGTAATCATGCAAATCACTTGCTGCATTGCACATAGTGTTGATGCTTTGTTTTTGTTTTCGTTCAAAATCCAGACAAAGTTACATGTATTAGACACATTTTTATGACAAATATTAGTAATGGGTCTATTGCAAATAAGTTTCACAAGAATGTTAGACTTACAACAGTTCTGACAGCCATGTCACACTGTGTATTATTATTGTCTGTACTGTTCAGTATCACTTGTGTTGTTACAGTCATTACTGCCATTACAGGTTTTTTTATATGATCCTCTATTTAGGATGTCATACAAAGGATTTCTTTTTTCTTCTGACCTCAAAATAAGGTTCCCACCTCCTCTAAATATAAATATCACAGTCGTGATTTATGTTATTAATATTGTGATAATATGTTTTCTACTGTACATGTATTAACTGTAATTTTGCTTATTTTTAAAAATGTAGTGAATGAGGGGCAGTCAAACAAAAACCGAACACCTGCCGCAACAGTACTATTGAATGATTCCATTCAAAAGTAGTCACCACATGTATTAAGATATTTATTCCATTGGGAAACGAGATCCTCAATTCATGTTTCATAGAACAAGGTCGGCTACTAGTAGCTCCACAATTGCACCCATTCTTGCACTTGCTCACCTAACTGAAACCAATGTCCGATCCGGGCTGTTTGGAGGACGTTGCAGTGTTTTCTAACAAAAGGGCAAAAGCATAGTCTTCGTCCAATTGGCAACATGGGGTCGTGCATTATAATGAATCATGTTAATTACATCCAACAGCATTCCTGGGCGTTTTGGCTACATAGCACGTTGCAGTTTCAGCAAAGTATCTTCATAGCGATGCAGTCGAAACAAGAAGGTCACCATGAATTTACCGGAAGGTCTGTTAACAGCTTTGGAATTCTTTGGTGGGGCTGATGTGAGATGTTTCCACTGTTTGCTTCGCCTTTTGCCCATGGGCTGTTGGAATGCTATTGAATGGAATCATCATGCTGCACGACAATGCCCGCCCCACACTGCTAATCAGACGACGGCTACACTTCAGCAATTTGTTTGGGGGAGCACGGGAACATCCTCCATATATCCTGGATGTTTGACAGTGTGATTTTCAGGTCCTTGTAGAGACACATGCATGAACGTCAGATGAGGAAGTGCAAGGGTGGGTGCAGTTGTGGATCCATCAGTGGCCAACTACATTCTACAAAAATTGAACTAAGTGTCTTGTCTCCCAGTGGGATAAAAGTTTCAACGCATGTAGTGTGTGGACCCATTCCATTGTCCCATTCTGGTGGGCGATCTGTTTTCATTTGATTGCTCCTTATAAATGGAGTATCATGTTGTTCAAGCTAAATATTATTGATTCACAATAACGTTTACTGTAAAGTAATAACATGTAAAAGATATAGGCAGTAATTATAATATTAATGGTGGGTATAATTTTTTCACATTAAAATATAATCATATTCAATATACTTCTTTTACTTCAGCCATCTCATGGCCAAACATGTTTCCCTTGTAATGTACTGCATGGTGTGAGCCAGTTTGCCTTCTGTTGTTGTGTAAGATGTTAACTTTGACTGTACACCATGCATCCATAAGGTATGTAATTTAACTAACATGTCACCATAATTACTCTAAAAATAGTTATTTTATAAAAATATGTTTCATTCATTCTAATGTTAGTCCCTTGTACTGAAGATCTAACTGATGATGTAGTTAAAGCGAATTGTACAATAAGGAGTATAATAATAAAATATGGCAAAGAGAAAAGCATATTATTGAAATTACTATACTATAAATTCAATTAGTATTTTCGCTCCCTGTCGTTCAAACTACCTGAAGATTAATCCCACTAGAAAATTAGAATTACTTGGGCAGAGGAAAAGGTTTCCCATTCATTACGAGACCAATAGTATCAGAAATCACTGTTGCCCTCCATAAGCTTGGCCAGATCTGCTTTGCAAAAGACGCTGATCATGCAAAGATGCAGAGAGTTTTTTCGTTTTCTGCAATAAGATGCGTTTTCTTCACTTTCGTATTACTGTGCTGTAGTGCAAGAATGCAGTTAACTATTGCATGAGTGGCATCGCTGTGCTCCTAATCTCGTACTTAAAGGTAAACATCTGGTACAGTATATGCAATGATTGTGCAATATGGTATAGCAAATTTACCTATAAAACATCAGGGCTGTTTTGGTTTCCAGATGACGAAAAGAAGCAATGTGTCCACTTCATTTACGTTTATATGGAGGAGAACCACATGTTACAGTCTACTCATGACACCATTCTTTTTGCAAAAGGAAAAGCTGCTGCACAAGCTCTGCAAACAACAAATGTGCTCTTTGAAAACATCAAAGAACGGTTCATCGATAACAAAATGAAAATGAATGTAGAAAAAGACAACATCTGACATGCAACATTGGGTACCACAATAATATGGAGGCTGTCAAACTGCTGGGATTCGAGACTGACAGCACACTATTAATGAACGAGCACAGAGTTTATGTGTGCTCCAAACTCTCCTGTGTAATATACCTTCTGAGGAGACTAAAAGGTGTATTAACTGACCTTTTCCTTATTAGACTGTATCACGCACCATTTCATACCATATAAATTATGGTTTACTGTTATGGGGACATTCTGCAGACTGCATGGATGTACTAATGCTACAAAATAAAACAGTCAGAGTCACTGCATGAACAAAAATACTGGAGCACTGTGAGCCTGTGTTCACCCGGTTAGGAATAATGACGATCTTCAGCCAGTACCTTCCTGGCAGATTAAAACTGTGTGCCAGACCGAGACTCGAACTTGGGACCTTTGCATTCGAGTCTCAGTCTGGCACACAGTTTTAATCTGCCGGGAAGTTTCATATCAGCACACACTCCACTGCAGAGCTGTTTTCATCCTCATCAGTGTAAAAGAAAACGAAGTGGTTTTCATGGTGAGGCAAGACATACATAATCATGACACCTGTAACAAGAGGAATGAATATTGATATACCAAGCCGTCGACTGTCTGGAACACGAGACAGTTTTTCAGTGATTGCCTTATAAATGTTTAACTCATTGCTCCGAAAAGTGCAAACCCTACCATCAGGACCAATCAAAAGGAAAATAGCACAGGACCTGGAAGAGTGCCCATTATACGCTATTGGAGAATTCTTCAATAGTGACCAAAGTGAATGGACAAAATAATACTGTTTCATTTATCTTCATGCATATGAAAAATAGTAAATAATTCATATATTATGTAATCTTGACACAGTCTATCCAGTCATGACTCATAATGATGCAGATTTTAGTAATAAAGTAGTAATAGGGAGATGCTAATTACTTTGTTTATCTCACTGGCACTTTTCTCCCTTAAACGTATAGATTTTGTTCTGAAAGCTGTAAAAAAAAAGAAAAAAAGAAAAAACAACTCTCCTACCCACTGTAAGTGATGTCTGGATGATACCCAACTAAAAGTATTGTTAGGTCTTCAATACACTGCTTACATCAAAGAAATCTGTCTCTATGGAGATATCTTAACACTGTAAATGTGGAGCCAGCGACGTACACTCTGCCATATGTCTGAGACAAATTCATTGTGAGCAGTGTGTGTGTATTCTAGTGACACACATCTAAAAACAAAGGTAAATATTGAGTGAAATGGTTAGTTGTGTTACTTATGGACGCACAAATAGAAGCAGAAACTCTGCTGTTACTTTCTACAAGTAAATGCTTTAATTAAGATATTACTGCTGGTTTAGGTATGATCAGTTCATTTCGATGTCTCACTCACTTACTTCTTTGTTTACAATATGTAGGTTCCATAAAGAAGAGCGAAAGGAAAAGCTTGTGGATTAAAGCACTGAAAACCAGTCATATTAGCACAATATGTTCATATCGTTTCTCCCAAATTCAATTTGGTCGAACTTCAGCATCATGTGTTTGCATTAGAGTCTTGCATTTTTTCGTTTACCCTAGATTTTTCGTAAATGATTGTAACGTTTCAGTGTATGACACATATTTATTTGACAGAATTTGATGTTATAGTAGTTTACCTTTACTGTTGGCAGCTTGTGTCACAGTAGCTGTCCACACACAGCATATTTTATTTAAATGTTTTGTGTCTGACATAATCCAATGAATTAATGGTGTGACTAGGCAAAAAATTATTCATTAAAAATTTTCAGAATGTTAATTCTTTTCTTGCACAGATATAATTATCCTGCTCTGTGGTAATTGCTATGTTGGGAGAGTTTTCTTTATTTTGGAAACTTCTGTGTTAGAAAATAATAATAATTTATCTGCACCAATAACTTTGACATGTAATGCTAATTTTATACATGTTTGTTTTTTGATGTTTCCAAACGACTTTCCCCTCAGTCCACATGCACCACCTCATGACACAGATGACCATATCAATTGAAAGTTGTACACTGAATGTAAAGTAAACACGCAAGCAGATAGAAAATCGTGATAAAGACCTTGCAAAACTACATAGATGCAGAGTATTTCAGTGCTTAACATTGTACTCAGTGTACAAGGTTTGTCTTCAGAGTTCTCGGTCTTAGTCAGGAGCTGTAGCACTGCTCATGTAGTTTTTTCCTCCTTTCATTGGTACATGTGTTAGTAGGTACCAAGTAAAATTGCAAGTATTCCAGGCAGCAACTGACCGTAGGCAGTCATTTGAAGTAGTTGTGGTGTGTGTGGTTTTGAAAATGGAAAAAATCGAGTATTGTGCAGTGATTTAATTCTTTGTAAAAGAAGGTTTAATACCAATCGCAATTCTTCACCCTCAGTTTACATTGTGAAGGAATGGGCGCCCTAGTTTAAACATGGCCATGAAAGGCTCCAAGATCTTCCATGCGAAGGACGTCCAAAAGATGCAAGCACACCGGAATTCACTGACAAAGTGCGTGATATGATTTTAGAAGATAGGCATATAAAGGTGCGTGAAATTGTTAATGCTCTAGGGATATCAAAGGAACATGTTTGTCACATCTTGCAACAGTAATTGAACATGAGAAAGCTCTGCACAAGTTGGGTGGCAGGTGTGCACACTGCAGATCACAAACATATTTGCACGACACTTTCCGAAAAGTGCTTAGTGCGTTTTAAGAAAAACAGAAGCGACTTTTTGCACCGATACATGATACTGGATGAAATATGGATTCATCACCGCACCTCCCCCCCCTCCCCCCAGACCAGGCAGCAATATATGCCAGTTCTTCAGCTCCATAAAAGGCAAGGAAAGCGCCAATGGCAGAGAAGGCCATGGCGTCGGCCTTTTGGGATGCGAAAGGAATTTTGTTCATTGACTGTCTTGAAAAAGGTAAAACCATAACTAGAGAGTAGTAATCTCAACCTTCAATGAAAGTAGTCGCAAGAATTCTTGAAAACAGACTCACCTTAAAGAAGAAAAAGAGTCATCCTCTATCAGGACACTGCGCCTACCCACAAAAGTGTCTTAACAGTGGGTAAATTGAGGAATTTCCACTATGAATCACTAAACATCCATCCAAGTCCCCAGAGTTAGCTTCCTTGGATTTCCGTCTATTCTCAAAATTGGAGACATTCCTCACTGGTCAGCAGTTTTCTTGCAATCAAGGAAACATTGCTGCTGTATGTGGTTTCTTTGCAGAATTTCTAGAGGAACACTACAGGGAGGGGGGGGGGGGGGGGGAATAATGGCACTGGAACACCTCTGAATGAAAAGTATTGATATGAAAGGAGCTTATGCTCAAACATAAAATTTGTTTCAAACCATAAATTATGTTTTCATTAACAGGTGGGGGACTTTTCAGAATTCCCAATTAAATGAAGAATTTCCACTTCAGTTTGCCAAGACAAGATGTTCTGTTGTTCTTACAAAATGTGGCTCAGATCTGAGGTCTTTTACATCAGTTCTTAACTTTTATTCTATAAGAGTATATGAAATATGCCGGGGTTACATCTTACTTTCCACATCATAGAACAATAAGTGGCACCTAGTTTCAGAAGTAATGTAGTATGTATCTCCATGGAATTTATTGATTTAATTAGGAGTGAAGTTATGGATAAGTATTTAAACAAGACTTTATTTCTGAACTTCATTGCTCTCATGAGACACCAGTGGTCACCACCAGATAATCACTTGGTATTACAGTCTAGTGTGGCTCATGGAGTGAGAATACTGAAAGTCTTTTTCTCACAGAAACAAAAGTGAATGCGAATACCATAATCTAATTATCTTTGAACGACAATGTGTGCTGGTTAATAAGATTCAAATTTGTTTTGTTTCTGCAAGTGAAATACAAATTTAGTTTCATAAAGCGCTGGAGTATTGTTTTGTAGCATATAAAACAATCATTTAAATATCTAACCCATTCGTTGTTAAAATTCCTTTTTACAGACATCATAACTGAACGTAAGAGCACCAGTGACTATAATGGCTAATTAAAATCAAGGCTGAAACATATATTCCTGACTGTGCAAAATTTCAAACGAAATTGATGGTGTATAGAATAACCTAAACATTCGTTGAAGAGGTAAAATTTGTGAGAGAGACAAAGATAAACTTTAGCTGAAATCAAGTGTAAGCTTTTGATTTGAGTGATGATGCTTAGTTGCACATAAGTTCAATCAACAATATTCATACACTATTATACATTTCTTCTTACTAAGAAGCGCCATTTCGGTGGTTATGTCCTCAGAATTGTACTTTTTGGAAGTGAAATTATTGGAGGGATCTTGTGCTGTTTGTACTTTTAACTGTAACAGCTAATAGTTCGATTTAAATTAAAATGATCGTTTGTTTCGCCAAGATGTAATCAATGCTCGACGAATAAGTATCAACAAATTAAGTTCTCAATTGTCTGATTATGAGTATTCCTCCGGCTTTAAGTAGAGAGGGCAAGTTTCACACAGGGTCTTAAGGGAGGAACCCTTGTTTCGGCTTCAAAAAGATGGCGGACTGTCTTGCCCCTTGGCACCAGTCAGTGCCTATTCTCAGTCTACGCAAGGCCATCTCCCTTCTTGGCTTACATACACCTTGATCCAAAGGGCTGTTTTCATTGTTACTTTTTAAAACTGTCTAATCAACCACTGATAGTTGAAAAATTCTGTTTTATCAAAGTCATGAGCTTTTACTTGCAACAGTGGTCCACCTATGAGAATATTTTTAGCAAGGGTTTGTTTGTTTCATTCCACAACATTCTGATCAAAATCAGGAAATTCAATGGTTCTATTTCCCTTAATATTTTCATGTCCCTCAGAATACAGAGCTGATGTGGCATGTTTTTCTTATAATGATCTTGTAAAAGACGTGTTTAGGTAAGCCAATCTGTTATGGAATCTCACTTCATGACTTCCTATTTTAAAACACACTCGACATTTATGTCTGCCTCTTAACAAGGAGTTTAATTTTTTGCTTCAATATCCTGAGAACATGATGGGTACCTTTGGCAACTAATTCCTCTTAGTCTCATATCCACACACTTAGTTCACATTAGGTTCCAGTATGTTATAATGCATGTAGATTCAGTCATTTTTAACAATAGGCACATGTTTACTGTGTATGTATTTAAAATTCTGGGTAAAATAACTACTTAGGTAAATTGTTTCTCTGTATTTCCCTCAAGCTACAATCGCTTATAGAAGTGGAAGGTCAGGTGGTCCTACTTACAGAGTTCCAAGCATGAAAAACGACTCTGACTTATAGGAAGGTTTCTACCTTTCCCTCTGTAGAGGTTTTATGGAGTGAAAATGATGCATCCTGACGATTAGACTCTCTTGTAAGAGTTTTTCTCTCGCTCATTAGGCCTCTCCTATACAGGTTCGATTGTATAACAATTTGTAGGAATATTAAATGGGAAAACGATATAGGCTCAGTCATAGGTAAAACAGGGAGTAGAATTTGATTCATTCGTACGGTACTGTGAAAATGCTGTTGGTCTACAAATGAGGGGCTCACAATACACCCTTGAAACTCATCTTGGAATATTACTCAAACGTGTGGGATCCCTACCAAATAGAACCATGAGGTGATACTGAACTTATACAGAAGGGCAGAACATATGATTACAAATTTGTATGATTCATGGGAGAGCGTTGTAGAGATGATATCTGAAAAATAGGAACTAGCAGCCACATGGAGATAGATTCCAACTATCCGTGAAAGCCTAGTTAAAGTGTTTCAAGATTGAGCATTATGAAATGAACGTAGAAGTATATTACAATACCTTACACATACACTAACAGCCAAAAGATTTCGATTACCTATCACAACTATGGATTTGTAGTTAAAGCAGGGATTCCATTTTGAATACTCTATCATACTCCTGTTCTGATAACAAAACATATGTAAACATGTAAAGACTAAGCACATCTGTTGTGTATTTGACTGGTTGTTCGCATAGAGGGACACTGATCAGTATCCATAACAATACTAACATGCCTTTACCTAAGATTTTCTGTTAAAATGGGCCTTATTCCTACACAGAGGGTAGCAAGTAGTTCACATTAGGTTCCAGTATGTTATGTGCTTCTAGCAGTGAGTTTGTATACCTGATCATGTTGATACCATATTGAACCATAATGGGACAAAAGGAGGATACCGGAATTTAATACAGTGCTGTAATTGTAGCTCTATATCAGGAAGGCTATCCTAGAAGGACACTAGCAACAGAAGTTCCCATAGCCCAATATATAGTGGTGTATAAGCTGCATCAGTTCAAGCAAACTGATACCAAAGCAACTTTTCGTGATATTGAAGACCCTGAGGAACATCATACAGGGAAAATGAGTTGATATATGTACAGATTAAACTTCAGAGGAGTCGTACTGCACCTGAAATTCGCAGGGAAGTAAAGAGTATACAAGCTGTTCCAATCTCTATCTCATCAGTGCAATGCCATCTATGTGTACAAAGTTCAAACGGGTGCACAGCGACCAAAAAACTTTTATTATACAAACAAAATAAGGTGAACAGATTATAATGGGCACAGCAACATAAAAACTAGAGTGGACGACAATGGTCCAAAGTGTTATTCATGGCAGAATCTAAGTTTGAAGTTTTTGGAAGCAATCGTTGAATGTTTGCTCGTCGACTTTGTGGAGAAAATATGAAGACAGTGCATGACACAAATGGTGAAGCATGGTTGAGCGTCAGTCATGGTATGGGGATGTTTTGTGGGTGATAAAATCAGTGGTCTAGTGATAATTAATGGAACATTAAAGAAGGAAGAATATCACAGGACGACGCAGTTTTGTCTGGCAAGAGACTTATGGGTCACATGTTTATTCTGCAGCAGGACAGTGATCCGAAACATCCTTCTAAATTGTGCAGGGGGTATGTCAATAGAAGATAAATGTGGAGAACTGATGAACACATTCTGGTCAAGTCAGTCCCATTGGACTCTTTTGGGAAGAACTTGACAGAGAGTACAGAAAACTGAGGTAATAAAAACATCAAAAAAAGTTTGCATCACCTCGGTCCCGAGAGTTTCAGAACCTGTACAGAAACTTGGAATAGAAATCAACATAAACATCATTTTCGCCCTTTCTATTGCTCATGAAACCACACATTGCATGTTGTACCACCATACAGCGAGACATTCAAAAGTGGTGGTCCAGACTGCTGAACACACCAGTACCTCTAATACCCAGTAGCACGTCCTCTTGCATTGATACATGCCTGTATTCTTCATAGCATACTGTCCACAAGTTCATCAAGGCACTCTTGGTCCAAATTGTCCCACTCCTCAATGGCAATTCGGCGTAGATCCCTCAGAGTGGTTGGTGAGTCACGTCGTCCATCATCAACCCTTTTCAATCTATCCCCGGCATGTTTGACAGGGTTCATGTCTGGAGAACTTGGTAGCCACTCTAGTCGAGCGATGTTGTTATCCTAAAGGAAGTCATTCACAAGATGTGCACGATGGGAGCGCGAATTGTCGTCCATGTAGACGAGTGCCTCGCTGATATGCTGCTGATATGGTTGCTCTATCGGTCAGAAGATGGCATTCACGTATCATACAGCCATTACGACGCCTTCCATGACCACCAGCGGCGTACGTCGGTCCCACACAATGCCACCTCGAAAACAGCAGGGAACCTCCACCTTGCTGCACTTGTTGGACAGTGTGTCTTAGGTGCTCAGACTGATCGGGTTGTCTGGTTGAAAGCATATGCGACACTCATCGGTGAAGAGAATGTGATGCCAATCCTGAGCAGTCCATGTTGTTGGACCCATCTGTACCACATTGCATGGTGTCATGGTTGCAAAGATGGACCTCGCCATCTACGTCCCGAGTGAAGTTGCGCATCATCCAGCCTATTGCACACAGTTTGAGTCGTAGCACGACGTTCTGTGCCTGCACGAAAAGCATTATTCATCATGGTGGTGTTGCTGTCAGGGTTCCTCCTAGCCATAATAAGTAGGTAGTGGTCATCCACTGCAGTAGTAGCCCTTGGGTGCCCTGAGCGAGGCATGTCATCGACAGTTCCTGTCTCTTTGTATCTCCTCCATGTGTGAATAATATTGCTTTGGTTCACTCCGAGACACCTGGACATTTCCCTTGTTGAGAACCCTTCCTGGCACAAAGTAACAATATGGACTCGATCGAACAGCGGTATTGACCATTAGGCACGTTTGAACTACAGACAACACGAGCCGCGTACCTCCTTCCTAGTGGAATGACTGGAACTGATGGGCTGTTGGAATCCCTCCATCTAATAGGCGCCGCCCATGCATGTTTGTTTATATCTTTGATCTTTGGGCGGATTTAGTGACATCTCTGAACAGTCAAAGGGACTGTGTCTGTGACACAATATCCACAGTCAACGTCAATCCTCAAGAGTTCTGGGAACCGGGGTGATGCAAAACTTCTTTTGATGTGTGTATAATATTGAAGATCTATAGAATGATTTACAGACATGTTGGAATACAATATCTGCAAGCAACGCTACAAATCCTTATGTTCAGAATACCAAGAGTTTGTTGAAACATAACAGCCCATTAGGATCCACTTAAAACGAACATTTTCCAGTCTAATTCCGGATCGCACATGTAAACAAAATATGGAACTCGTCATGAAAAAATTATAACTGAAAAAATAACTGTTTAATCTCATTCACTTCAAGGTGTAGAAGCTCTGTAAATGAAGGGAACAATTCCCCTGGAGGGAGTCTCTAGTAATTAATAACAAATGTAAATGTATTATTGTAAATACATATTCGAGAAGTTATTCTCGAATAAAATAACAGGCATGTACTAATATCGTAGTGTACTAGCTGTTCTGGATTAAACACACATTTATATATGTATTTTCAGCTTTTATATGTCAATTTTAATTGTTAATTAAACATAAATGATTCTAAACAATTCCGAGGATTGTTCAGGATTGTTAAGAATGTATAAATAGTTACAGCCATGTTGGCAAAGGGGTCAGTACTTAGTGTGTATTTGGACAGAAAACATATAGCTTCCAGAACTTTGTAATAAAAACCTACAGTTGCTGTTTTCCAGGACTTCTGCTGCAACAGTTGCCTGCTACGATGATTAAATTAACGCATAGTAACGTTTTATGTGGTGTATGGAGTTGGGATGCAGTGTAATTCTGTAAACTAATTGTATTTTGTTTCAGAGTTAATACGCTTGTTGAAATATTATTCCATTTTTTCGAAAACTGGACAATGAAGAAAGTGAGTAACACTACAAAGGTCTTAATGATACTTGTGTGAAAACGTATCTTGGAGAACTAACTGTAAGTACAAAACGTATTTGAATTTTTACTTTTGGAAATTGTTTTTTCATCTGCATTCTCATTATAGAGGATGACAGTGAGGTTAACAACAATAGGGAAGTTGACTATAATGGGGAGGTTAATGGAAACATTCAAAATGCCATAGATATTACTGATAATAATGCACTGGTAGTTAATCGGAACAATGAAATCGGAGAGGATAGTGATTACAGTAGTGTATGTTCACCCTTTTGTGGATTTGAACTTAATGTATCAGCCTTGGATAGGTTTGTTCAGCTTATGGAAGAATAAAAACGGTCAACTGATGAGCATAGAATCACCCTTGATCAAAAGCTTGATTCGATCGACAAAAATTAGACAAACAAGGTATCCAAAATGGCAGGAGAAAGTGAATGAAAATATCAGAAATGTGTCGACTATAGAAGGGGAAATTATTACCTTGAAACAGGAACACCAAAATTTCGAAGAGAGGCTAGATTCCATGGAAAATTTCGAAATAGTTGCTACTGTTGAAGTGTTACAATTGAAAAAGCTTAACAAAGATTTCGTAAAGAAATTCACAGAAACAGACCGAAGTATACAAAATTTCACTAAAATTGCAAATGACAATTTCGCAGAATTAAAAGAAGGTGTAGGCACTTGTTTAGGCGAAATTTCGAACTTCAAACCTAAATTCCAAGAAATCGAAGTTTCTGTCACTGTGAAATCTTTCTGTAGTTACCGGGTAACAGTACATAGTCGAACAATGTTAACATTAAAACATTTACTGGGGAGGGCAATATACATCCAGTTGATTTCATGTAGCAGATAAAAGAGAATTTCAATGATAAAATGAGCGATAATTTGAAAATTAGATTTTTAAAAAGTTTTTAGATGGGGAGGCTTTCTCATGAGTGAACCAATCAATCAAACCCGAAGTGTCGTTTAATGCGGTAGAAAAAGCTTTCATGAACAAATTCTGGTCAGAAACTAGACAAACCAGAATTAAGTCAGAATTTTTTAATGGGCCAAATTTCAAGCAAAGTAATGGTCACATGAAAACCTTTTGTGAACAACAGTTAAGAACTTTACTATATCTTCATAGACCACTTGATGAAAGGATCCAAAAAGATACTTTAAAATGTAGATTGCCACATAGGGTACAGTGGAGTTTGGCCTATGGACCTGACAGCACTATTGAGGAATTTTTAAGATTTGTAGACCTTTTAGACTTAGCCTGGGAAAGAAATGAAATCTATAATGACAGGCAAGATGGCAGTAGAAATAGAAACAGAGCCTGCAATTTCAGAAAGGGAAGGGGTAGAACAAACAGGACATACCAAAACTATGCATCCAAAAGACAACCTGAAGTGAACAGAATAAATTTTGAAAGGGAATTTTGGGAGAATTTTCTATCTGAAAACAAAGATGAACAAAGAAAGAAAAGAAAATCTGTATTAAAAGCAGAAGAAAACATTTTGACAAATTTCTTTAACAGTAGTCATGCAGTAGTAGTTGTTGATAGTAATGAGAACAGATCTGATGAGTATGGTTTAGTGGAAAGTTGAGTGACTGTGAAATGAGTGAAAAAGCTGATATGGTGCTGTATGTGTGGAAATTGCAGTAGATAATAGACAGGAAAATGAAGATGGGGTAGAACAGAGTACACAGTGTTGAGGTTGTTGAAGAAGTGTGTGAAGAGAGAAATGAGTTTGGTGTTGAAAATAGTATTAAGTGTGATGATAATGTTTCTGATGAGAATGTTTTAGATGATGATGATAATGATGTTCATACTGATATGTTACTTACAGAGTTAGATGGGATGGTATATGTAGAAGTTAAAGTTGATGATTTGATGCTGAATGATTCTGGAAATTCTGGTGTAGTTCGCGTAATGAGTTAGAAACTAGTAAAGCAGTGCCTGATAGATTAATGTTACCAGTTGATGTCAGTGATGTCGTGTCTGAATGTGTTGGTGAAAACGGAAAAGAAGATCTAATTAGTGATAAAGTACTAAGTGTAGTTAGTGATTGTAGTAGCAAATGTCAATATGGGGATCAAAAGTTTGAAGTTATAAATTAAATTTGTCAAAATGTGCATTTAGGAAAGGAAAATTGTTTTGGAAATTTGTACAAGTACCTAATAGTAATTCAGTCATTAAATGTGTGCAAGTAGTGGAGGAAGGGAATGTGTGTGTTCAAATCAGTAGCTTGCAGACAGATTTGAGGGAGCTTTACAAAAACAATTACCCAGTTAATGAAAGCACCACAAAACTGAATACACAACCAGCAAATAGTAAACTTGTGTTGAAGAATGTATACTCTGTGCCACACATAGAAATCTGTATTGTACACCTTGGCATGCCACGCTATGAATATTCTGACCCAATAATAATAAAAACACTAATTGAAAGACAATTACAACTCATAAAAAGCTCAATTAATGTCCTCTGCTTTTTGCAAATTCAAACACTGGGAAGTGAGAAATCGGATAACTTAACACTTTTGAAGCTACTACTGTAAATTTTCTTTTTTTGTAGTTTATGTTCATATTTCTTTTATGTGTGAATATTTGCATATTTTTACCCATAGTTTATCTATTCATAGAGAGGGTGTTGAAAAAGGTATATCTGGACATTTGTGTACGCTTTTACTGGCATAGATTGGGGGTTGTTCGATTTTTATGTAGGACCATTTGAATTTGTTGTTATTTGGACTTAGGAACATGACACAGCTGAAATTGTGGAGACAACCGTAATCACCCATTTAGCATCATGATATTTGTTCTTTGATATTTGACACACCATTGGAAATTTTGTTTGTTATGCATCTTACTTTACACAATGAAGATCATATGGTATACATTAGCAAACTCTACAGTGAGTACTTTAACCCAGTGAAAGTGAAATAGCCAATAAGAAAAAATTATTTTCATTTTTGCTATTAATGAATATTTGTACATCTTTTTTGAATTCTTATGTTCATCATAAATTATGAATTAAATAGTGATTTGAGGAATTGAAATAGTTGAGAATACATTCTGTGCACTGTATAGTCAAGGCAAAATCTGGGGGTGAACATCCTCTCAGAAACATTTTTCAGTAGCTTTGTGGTGAAATTTAACAGGTAGGGGATCTGTGGTACTTTCATAGATACACCATGTGGCATATGCATCCTTGCCCCAGCCAGTGACTCCATATTTATATTCTGGAATCACTCCCCTTTTACTATCCTAGCTTGTTTGTAAGAGCAGTTAGGATCCTTCTACTATCCTAGTGTATACAGTGTGCAATTTGTAAGACACAAGACTATATCTTGACCAGGCACTTAACTTAGAGTGCAAAAACACCAATTTAAATTTTTTTAGAATCCAGTATTTAAAAACATGATAGCCTTTTTTCTTATTAAGATTCATCATGTAATGATTTGCTACTGTGTACCAGTAAAATATGAACAGAGAAATTTAGTACATAATCCTTCAATGTGAAGGAACAGGATTTGTTACATGAAACTTTCAATGAAAAAGCAGATGATGTGACTGACTGTTTGTGTGGTATGAATATTAAATATCTGACAGATGGTGTTCAAAAATATTGCGTGATTCTATCAAAGCTATAAATTCTGATGAAACATGTAGTGATAAGCATAACAAATGTGTGAGGACAATAAGAACAGATGGCATTTCAAATAATGACAACCTCAAATCATTCTAACGAAATTTTCCTCAGGAGGTTGCAAGGTCCTTTTTGCAATTTGGGGGAGGTGAACCCAAGGCTCAGAGCTGGTGTGACTCTTTTCTTTTAAAGTCCCATCCTCTCTTACTTTTCTGTAAAAACTCACCCTCTTCCACTTTCTGATTTGGACAAATAGTTAGAGACTGGATGCCAAAAGGAACTAGTGCACATATCTCATACTAAGCCAGCTGCCTTTTTCTGGTTATCTAGATACCAGCACAAACTTTGGGTGGGTTTAATAATGTGTAGTTTAATAATACAACCAGAGTATGAATTATGACAAGAGTTGGTGTAATATTTACTTATTATGTCTGTGCAATTATAATGAAGCTCTGTTACATGACATTTTGGATATGATACTCTCATTGTGCTGATAATATTCTCATTGTGCTGATGATTTTGTGAAAAGTTGAGAAAATGTTTAGAGTTGGTGTGAAGTTTACTTAAGATAACTGTGCTTTTATAGTGACATTCTATCACTTTACAACTGAGATGTGATTACAATTAGGTTAGACTGTTTGTAGTCTTATATATGTGTTCTCATTTGGTTTGTACTGTTACTATACCTATTATGTAAAAGTCACTGGATAGACATTGATTTACTATCAAGTATGAAAATACTCGACATCATGATCTTGTCCTTAACATGTATTAGATTTACTGTGCAATTGGCAAACAAACGTTTATCAGAAAGAAATTTATTGTGTTTGTATTACTTAAATGGTTCCATCTGTGGAGCATAAAGAAAATGGAATTTTATGTTCAAGATAGTAATTGGGACAGAAGTGTTTCTGATTCCCAGGATTTGAGATTCACACAGTTTTATTTTCATCTTATTTCTATCGTTTCAGTGAGCATTATGATCAATCATTGGTAGTCTTATTTAATTATTTTTTTGCCATCTTAATATTGTAAAACAGGGATGATGTTTGCTACATGTCTGGTATCTGTGTAAGTCATGCTATCTCCTTAGTATAGATACGAGGTGTTCTTTGTCACAATGTTGACACAAATCTGAAAAAAAACAGCTCAGCTATCAACTTCATATGATACAAAATATTTGAGTTAGGCACTGTTCAATACTGCTGTATGTTACAGGAAGTCAATGCTTTTCAATATACGCAAATGTTAGCTTACAATCTGATTCTTAATGAAAACTGGTTAAATTTCTCCAATATCTTCTTGAAAATACTCTGATGACCACTGACGTTCATATGTAATGAGTAGCAAAGGAAAAACTAAAGATTGAGGATTTGTATTCATGGTATAGTTATGATTCTTGCAAACATCTACTTTCAATTGAAGTCTAGTTGATTCATTAACACATAACTGATGAGAAAATATATATTTATCATACCTTTAGAATGGCTGAACTAACCATTTTACTCCTAATATTAACCCATTCAGCCAGCCGGAGTGGCCGTGCGGTTCTAGGCGTTACAGTCTGGAGCCGAGCGACCGCTACGGTCGCAGGTTCGAATCCTGCCTCGGGCATGGATGTGTGTGATGTCCTTAGGTTAGTTAGGTTTAATTATTTCTAAGTTCTAGGCGAACGATGACCACCGAAGTTAAGTCGCATAGTACTCAGAGCCATTTGAACCATTAACCCATTCATATGTAACTACTGGTACTTTACCCTTTGCCTTAACCTATGTTGGAATTTACCTTACCTGTGCCCAGTTTTCCAATCTGTTGGATCTGATGATTTTGCATTATGTCAAATGTGGTGATGATCAATGAGAGATCTGTCAACTAGTTGTTGAGCAGTACGTATTCTGGAAGTAACCTGCTGATACTCAATTCACCAATGTAAATTGAACTTTACAGTCACATGTGACCATGTTGACTTGCAGTTACCACTGAAAAAGGATGAAAATTTGGAATGACTACATCTATGCTATGAGAATAAGGTGCCTTTGACAGTTATTGTGGGCAAATTCTGCTAACCATCCTTGTGGTTTCCTGACCTAATATGTTCATGCCAGTTCAGTTACTCTAAAGTCTGAGTTTGACTTGTAAAGAAATAAGGACATTTGATCCTACAAGTGGTACAGTTATTATGTCTAACAAGGGGAGGCTGCCAATTGTGAAATTCAGATTCGATTCATACTGCGCATAATAAAAGCTCATGGCCAGAGGTGTAATGTGGCAAAGCACCAAAATGCACTTCTCAGCCGTTGTCGAGAAAATCGACAGTTAAAAGAAACCGTTGCGGTGAAATAGTCTCTACGATTAATAATTTTCTGCAGCGTCGTGGCACAGCGGTAAGCGCTCGGGTTCGTAATCCGAAGGTCGCCGGATCGATCTCGCGCCATGCAACTTTTTTTTATTATTATTTTTTGTAATTCAAATATATATATATATATATATATATATATATATATATATATATATATATATATCTATTAATGAATTGCTTATGCATGTTGGTGAAGGCAGATCGCTCTCCAATTGAACCGCCTCCATTTTTCCGTTTTTTAAACAGGGTGTACCAAAGCTCTCCCGTACGCACTGATTTTCGACGATGTTATAAGTTGCGCTAGGGACCGCATTTACCTTCTTTCGAAGTTAGCAGGCAACTACGCTGTTATGCGGCGGCTCGTTTCGGCCAATTCAACATCCGTCCTTCAAATGTAACGAGCGAGTAACGGAGTTTATATTTCATACCTGCCGCAGCAAATTTGTGTTCGTGGGGTCTCTATTCTAATTCGAACGTTTGACTTACGCTATACGTATTCGTTTCAGAATACCGTTTCTACGTCTTCCTTTAACTATACGTGGTTAACATTATGAAGACAATTAATAACATTTGTGAAATACAGCTTTGTTTGCGGAAAACATAATGATGTTCGAAGTCGCCAGTTTTTTCACGACAAACGACTTTCAACAACTTATTATATGCATAATTGTTGCAACTGATTGCCGGGAATTATATATGTATTTGAATTCGACCGGCGACCTTCGGATTACGAACCCGAGCGCTTACCGCTGTGCCACGACGCTGCAGAAAATTATTAATCGTAGAGAGTATTTCGCCGGAACGGTTTCTTTTAACTGTCGACTTTCTCGACAACGGCTGAGAAGTGCATCTTGGTGCTTTGCCACATTACACCTCTGGCGATGAGCTTTTATTATGCGCAGTATGAATCGAATCTGAATTTCACAATTGGCGGCCTCCCCTTGTAAGTACATTTCAACAGTTGAAAACTAACAAAATTCATCCATGAAACTAGGTGTCTAAAAGACTAACCATTACTATTTCTTGTAAGTTACTTGACAACTACTTTCACTTGATTCGATGCAAGCTATAGTCGTTTTGTTCAATCTGATCTATCTAGACTTAATATAATGATATACTGTTACATGCAATATAATTCTTTTAATCACCCATTGTCAATGTATTCTCAAGCTTACGAGAGTTTATCTGTACGTGCTGCTGTTTGTAATATTTTCTGCCTATACTTAATACAATGATATACTGTTACATGCAACATGTTTCTCAGTAACCACTCATTATCAATGCTCTATTCCTTTCAAAAGAAATATATTTACTTTAATTAGATCTACAACTTACAGGCACAAAATTAGAACTTGTGATGTACTGACATATATTATACCATGATGCGCTGTCACATGCAACTTAATTCTCTGTAATCATTCATCGTCCAAGAGGTAAACTGCTTTCTTGTGGTATACAGCCTACCCCCAGCTATTATTAACAGAAATATCATAACTATAATTGATTCTATCACTCTGCTAACGACTGTTTATTTATATGTACTGCCACTTGAGAAACATATATATCTATATATCTTTTATCTTTGCCTTATATAAAATTTTGTAACATTATAAACACAAGAGATATGTCCTTGAAATTAATGTAAGACTTATATATGTCTTGTCAATTGGAAAGGGAACTTGTATATCACTTGGCTGAGATTCCAGTAACTTTAATTTTATATCTCAGGCCTGCCTCCTGCTTAATTTTGAAAGTGTAACAAAAATTTATTTTGTCATTATTACACTTGACTCTGTGGTGTTTAACAAATATTTTAATGCATAAGAGAGTACTTCACATAATGTGAACATTGTAACAGTTGGATGATCTGCCCAATGAGGCGATTGACTTTGATTATTTATTGAAATGAGATATGCTGTAATTCGATGCATTTGGCTAACTTATTTCTATATTTTCAAGTTTATGTAATAATTTCTGTTTGAGCAGCAACAGATATCAGAGGAACACAGTAATTCTGTACCTCGCTTTAGTATTTTCATGTTTATGTCTTAGATATATCACAGGTTTCAATAATTCATGTATATGGAATTGATTATCTTTGATCAAACCCAGACAGTAGCGGGACTGCTTGTAATCAGCTGGTTGGATCTAGCATTTGTTACTTGTGTTAACCAATACAGCATTATACACGCCTGGAAATTGAAATAAGAACACCGTGAATTCATTGTCCCAGGAAGGGGAAACTTTATTGACACATTCCTGGGGTCAGATACATCACATGATCACACTGACACAACCACAGGCACATAGACACAGGCAACAGAGCATGCACAATGTCGGCACTAGTACAGTGTATATCCACCTTTCGCAGCAATGCAGGCTGCTATTCTCCCATGGAGACGATCGTAGAGATGCTGGATGTAGTCCTGTGGAACGGCTTGCCATGCCATTTCCACCTAGCGCCTCAGTTGGACCAGCGTTCGTGCTGGACGTGCAGACCGCGTGAGACGACGCTTCATCCAGTCCCAAACATGCTCAATGGGGGACAGATCCGGAGATCTTGCTGGCCAGGGTAGTTGACTTACACCTTCTAGAGCACGTTGGGTGGCATGGGATACATGCGGACGTGCATTGTCCTGTTGGAACAGCAAGTTCCCTTGCCGGTCTAGGAATGGTAGAACGATGGGTTCGATGACGGTTTGGATGTACCATGCACTATTCAGTGTCCCCTCGACGATCACCAGTGGTGTACAGCCAGTGTAGGAGATCGCTCCCCACACCATGATGCCGGGTGTTGGCCCTGTGTGCCTCGGTCGTATGCAGTCCTGATTGTGGCGCTCACCTGCACGGCGCCAAACACGCATACGACCATCATTGGCACCATGGCAGAAGCGACTCTCATCGCTGAAGACGACACGTCTCCATTCGTCCCTCCATTCACGCCTGTCGCGACACCACTGGAGGCGGGCTGCACGATGTTGGGGCGTGAGCGGAAGACGGCCTAACGGTGTGCGGGACCATAGCCCAGCTTCATGGAGACGGTTGCGAATGGTCCTCGCCGATACCCCAGGAGCAACAGTGTCCCTAATTTGCTGGGAAGTGGCGGTGCGGTCCCCTACGGCACTGTGTAGGATCCTACGGTCTTGGCGTGCATCCGTGCGTCGCTGCGGTCCGGTCCCAGGTCGACGGGCACGTGCACCTTCCGCCGACCACTGGCGACAACATCGATGTACTGTGGAGACGTCACGCCCCACGTGTTGAGCAATTCGGCGGTACGTCCACCCGGCCTCCCGCATGCCCACTATACGCCCTCGCTCAAAGTCCGTCAACTGCACATACGGTTCACGTCCACGCTGTCGCGGCATGTTACCAGTGTTAAAGACTGCGATGGAGCTCCATATGCCACGGCAAACTGGCTGACACTGACGGCGGCGGTGCACAAATGCTGCGCAGCTAGCGCCATTCGACGGCCAACACCGCGGTTCCTGGTGTGTCCGCTGTGCCGTGCGTGTGATCATTGCTTGTACAGCCCTCTCGCAGTGTCCGGAGCAAGTATGGTGGGTCTGACACACCGGTGTCAATGTGTTCTTTTTTCCATTTCCAGGAGTGTATATGTCATTTACTCCACCCTCCAGAATGCTAATTGTTCACCCTTCATTTATCAGTCAGTAGGGAGTGTTGGAGTTAATTTTCGGGGACTGGGAGGGTGAAGCTGTGGCAAGTCCATTCTGCCCCCTCCAGCGCCACAGTGAAGTACTGGAACAGTGGGGGTCCTGGGTAGAGTGTTAGGTGGGTTTCCTGTCTTAGGGGTCTGTTATCTTTTCTTCTTCAACTTCAACTTCAACACTGTGAATCTTCTATTTAATTTCTTACTTCTCCTTAGAGTACCAAGCTATTCTTGCCTCTGTCTACATGCATATGTCCTTATCGCTGAGACTCTTCTCATTTACTTTGTCAGGCTATTAACTGACTAAAGCCTATTTTATAGGAGGAACCAGGAATCAAGCTAACGAGTTATTAGATGTAACTATGCTCTGTCATACTGTATTATTTATTTATATCTGATTTTGTTGTATGTTGTCACCCAAATGGTAAACATTTACTTATGTATTTACTTTGCTATATACCAGCACTCCAAGTTGTGAACACTTACTTATATACAAATATGCTCTGCTACTATATTATCATGAGGAATGACTCACCTACTACTCTCTGTACTACCATGCATAATGTTTGTCATTTATCGTGAAGGATGGCTCACTTACTATACTCAGTATTACCATGCATAATGTTTTCTTAATTATTCTGAGGAATGGCTCACTTCCCTACTCTCCATATTTATCAATGTCTAAGTTTGTTGTATGTAATTTTTTTTCTTTTGCTATATACCAGCATTCAAAGTTATGAACACTTACTTATATGCAAATATGCTCTGTTAATATATTATCATGAGAAATGACTCACTTACTACACTCTGTAGTACCATGTATAATGTCTGTTAAATATCAGGAGGAATGGCTCACTTGCATATGTTTGTTAAGTATGGAGGAATGGCTCATTTACTATACTCAGAATTACCATGCATAATGTTTCTTTCAATTATCGTGAGGAATGGCCCACTTACTAATGTTTGTGAATATATTATCATTAGGAATGACTCACCTATTACACTCTGAACTATCATGGACAATGCTTTTTTTTTTAATTATCGTGAGAAATGGCCTACTCTCTATCACAACTTTATTTCATGGCTGTTGTGGAGTATGACCACTATATGTTAACACATACTGCCAAGGTAGAGGAAATGATTGTAATTGCGTAAATACTCATAAAAATAATCATTTTATGTTTTGTAAAGACGGAAATGAAGCATCGGACGTGTCTTGACAAATGAAAAAAATGGAATGATTGGACATTGGTCAAACATTTCATTCTATGCATGTGAGATGAATTATGCTTTTAGATATAAATTGCAGAGAATAGTGCCATAGAACTTGAAAATTTCGTACTAGTATGATTTTAGTGATATGTTATCAAAGATCAAGTTAAAATTGCAATATGAGATTTAAGACAGGAAATGTTGAAGTATGAACAGTTGGAATGTTGCTGAATTGAACTATTCTATTCAAAACAATGAATTATGCGATATATGATGGTCATAAGGAGTGGAGTGTGAGCCACATTTCAGGTTTTTGCAACAAAGAACTTCCTACAAGTAGAGATCTACAGTGTACTTCAGTTCAGTGCTCTTCATTGAACATAGAGGAGACTGAACACTTTGTTATATTATGGTCTAATACTAGGTGTACTTGCCAAAGATAGGAGGTGGCTAAATACAACTCTACTTACAGCTTTCCACAACGTCCATGTCATTATAGATATTGCATGCATTTACTATCTGAGACCCTTAGTATGGACAAAATTTATTTACACAAGTACTTAGAATTTTGTTATTGACCAAATGTGTGGACAACATCACCAAACAACACATTTAATAACAGAGCTGCAATATCACTTGATCATTCAGCCATCAGAAAATAAAGGCTACAGTTCTGAAAAACACCCTCTAGTAGCATTTCATCATGAGATGTGACTAATTATTCCTACAAACAATAGCAACTAGCAGATAATTAACTGAAATACAACCAGTGTAGTACATTTCATTAGAATTACAAGTGGCAAGGATTTGCATGGCAAAGACTTACATGAATTCCAATTAGCTCAGAATTACAAAAAGGAAATGGAGCAGAGTGTAGCACATTCGGCACTTGTATTACGAAGTCGTAATATAAATATTTTATACAATATAGGTGTAGTTATATATTGTCACTGATAAAAAGTAGGAGAAATATAGGCAAGATGATGATTTTTCATACTTATATACATCATCAGAAAATTTTTGGAGATCTCCTACACAGCCTCTGAATGGGGAAAATATAAATTAGAAGTAACTATGGCTTTCACGATTCTAAGATTTATGCAGTTCTTTTTCTTTATAGGTATTGCAGCTGTTATATAACACGTAGTCTCGCATATGTAGAACATACAGGTTCAGATTACTAAATTTGTCAATTCACCATCAGTATGAAGTATACAAGTTAGTTTAGATTATACAAGTATAGAATTTCAAGTAATTGTTTCGATATGTATGTATATGACTGTAGAGAAGAAATTTTACTTCGCAGTTTGTAGTAAGTGAGATACAGTATTCAGTTTGTTTTATATTACCACATACAGTTTTATGCTTAAAGAAAGTTCATTATGCACTGTAACTGGCAGAGGTTGGAACATTTAAATTGAGCCAGGGATTATTGTTTATAGTTTGTATTTCACAAGTTGGTCAATGTCCAATAGAAAAATGCAAGAATAAAAACCAAGGATGAGGTCATCAATTGTGTAGTACACAATTAGGGCAGATTTATTTTTCTTTAAATTTGTACTGTGAGCTCAACTTACGATTTGGTTATAGCTTTTAAGGTAGTACCTTATAGAGAATGACTGTAATGCTCAAATGGTTTGCAAAAATGACTTAAATCTGTAAGAATGTGATATATGTATACAGGGTGGTCCATTGATAGTGACTGGGCCAAATATCTCACGAAATAAGCATCAAACGAAAAAACTACAAAGAACGAAACCCATCTAGCTTGAAGGGGAAAACCAGATGCCGCTAAGGTTGGCCCGTTAGATGGCGCTGCCATAGGTCAAACGGATATAAAATGCGTTTTTTAAATAGGAAACCCCATTTTTATTACATATTTGTGTAGTACGCAAAGGAATATGAATGTTTTAGTTGGGCCACTTTTTTCGCTTTGTGATAGATGGCGCTGTAATAGTCACAAATGTATAAGCACGTGGTATCACGTAACATTCCGCCAGTGCGGACGGTATTTGCTTCCTGATACATTGCCTGTGTTAAAATGGACCGTTTAACAATTGTGGAAAAGGTCGATATCGTGTTGATGTATGGCTATTGTGATCAAAATGCCCAACGGGCGTGTGCTATGTATGCAGCTCGCTATCCTGTACGACATCATCCAAGTGTCCCGACCGTTCACCGGATAGTTACGTTATTTAAGGAAACAGGAAATGTTCAGCCACATGTGAAACGTCAACCACGACCTGCAACAAATGATGATGCCCAAGTAAGTGATTTAGCTGCTGTCGCTAATCCGCACATCAGTAGCATGCAAACTGCACGAGAATCGGGAATCTCAAAAACGTTGGCGTTAAGAATGCTACATCAACATTGATTGCACCCGTTCCATATTTCTATGCACCAGGTATTGCATGGCGATGACTTTAAATGTCACGTACAGTTCTGCCACTGGGCACAAGAGAAATTACGGGACGATGACGGATTTTTTGCACGCGTTCTATTTAGCGACGAAGCGTCATTTACCAACAGCGGTAACGTAAACCGGAATAATATGCACTATTGGGCAACAGAAAATCTACGATGGCTCGAGAAGTAGAACATCAGTGACCTTGGCTGGTTAATGTATGGTGCAGCATTATGGGAGGAAGGATAATTGGCCCCCATTTTATCGATGGCAATCTAAATGGTGGAATGTATGCTGATTTCCTACGTAATGTTCTATCGATGTTACTACAAGATGTTTCACCGCATGACAGAATGGCGATGTACTTCCAACATGATGGATGTCCGGCACATAGCTCGGGTGCGGTTGAAGCGGTATCGAATAGCATACTTCATGACAGGTGGATTGGTCGTCGAAGCACCATACCATGGCCCACACGTTCACCGGATCTGACGCCCCAGGATTTCTTTCTGTGGGGTAAGTTGAAGGATATTTGCTATCGTGATCCACCGACAACGCCTGACAACATGCGTCAGTGCTTTGTCAATGCATATGCAAACATTACGGAAGGCGAACTACTCGCTGTTGAGAGGAATGTCGTTACACGTATTGTCAAATGCACTGAGGTTGACGGACATCATTTTGAGCATTTATTGCATTAATGTGGTATTTACAGGTAATCACGCTGTAACAGCATGCGTTCTCAGAAATGATAAGTTCACAAAGGTACAAGTATCACATTGGAACAACCGAAATAAAATGTTCAAATGTATCTACGTTCTGTATTTTAATTTAAAAAATCTACCTGTTACCAACAGAAACTTCCTGGCAGATTAAAACTGTGTGCCCGACCGAGACTCGAACTCGGGACCTTTGTCTTTCGCGGGCAAGTGCTCTACCATCTGAGCTACCGAAGCACAACTTACGCCCGGTACTCTTTGCTTCTGCCAGCATCTCAACTCCTACCTTCCAAACTTTACAGAAGCTCTCCTGCGAACCATGCAGAACTAGCACTCCTGAAAGAAAGGATATGCGGAGACATGGGTTAGCCACAGCCTGGGGGGTGTTTCCAGAATGAGATTTTCACTCTGCAGCGGAGTGTGCGCTGATATGAAACTTCGTGGCAGATTAAAACTGTGTGCCCGACCGAGACTCGCACTCGGGACCTTTGCCTTTCGTGGGCAAGTGCTCTACCATCTGAGCTACTGAAGCACGACTCACGCCCGGTACACACAGCTTTACTTGCTGTGAGTACCGGGCGTGAGTCGTGCTTCGGTAGCTCAGATGGTAGAGCACTTGCCCGTGAAAGGCAAAGGTCCTGAGTTCGAGTCTCGGTCGGGCACACAGTTTTAATCTGCCAGGAAGTTTCATATCAGCGCACACTCCGCTGCAGAGTGAAAATCTCATTCTGTTACCAACTGTTCATCTAAAATTGTGAGCCATATGTTTGTGACAAAGCAAAAAAAGTGGTCCAACTAAAACGTTCATATTTCTTTACGTACTACACGAATATGTAATAAAAATGGGGGTTAGTATTTTAAAAAGAAACGCAGTTGATATCCGTTTGACCTACGGCAGCGCCATCTAGCCGGCCATCCATATCGCCATCTGGCTTCCCCCTTCAAGCTAGACAAGTTCCGCCTTTGTAGTTTTTCTGTTTGACACTTATTTCGTGAGATATTTGGCCCGGTCACGATCAATGAACCACCCTGTATATATACTATGTGATCAAAGGTATACGGACACCTGGTTGAAAATGACTTACAAGTTCGTGGTGCCCTCCATTGGCAATGCTGGAATTCAATATGGTGTTGGCCCACCCTTAGCCTTGATCACAGCTCCCACTGTCGCAGGTATACGTTCCATCAGGTGCTGGAAGGTTCCTTGGGGAATGTCAGCCCATTCTTCATGGAGTTCTGTACCGATGAGAGGTATTAATGTCGATCGGTGAGGCCTGACACGAAGTTGGCGTTCCAAAACATCCTAAAGGTGTTCTATAGGGTTCAGATCAGGACTCTGTGCAGGCCAGTCCATTACAGGAATGCTATTGTAGTGTAACCACTCCGCCACAGGCCATGCATTATGAACAAATGCTCGATCCTGTTGAAAGATGCAGTCACCATCCCCAAATTGCTCTTCAACAGTGGGAAGCAAAAAGGTGCTTAAAACATCAATGTAGGCCTGTGCTGTAATAGTGACTCACAACATAACAAGGGATGTAAGCCCCTTCCATGAAAAACACAACACCATAACACCATTGCCTCCAAATTTTACTGTTGGCTGTACACCCACTGGCAGATGACATTGACCGGGCATTTGGCCTACCCACACACTGCCATCAGATAACCACATTGTGTATCGGGATTCCTCACACCACACAACGTTTTTACACTGTTCAATCGTACAGTGTTAATGCTCCTTACACCATGTGAGGTGTCGTTTGGCATTTACTGGTGTGATGTGTGGCTTATGAGCAGCTGCTCGACTATGAAATCCAAGTTTTCTCACCTCGCACTTAACTGTCATAGTGCTTGCAGTGGATTCTGATGCAGTTTGGTATTGCTGTGTGATGGACTGGATAGATGTCTCCTATTACACATTACGACCCTCTTCAACTGTTGGCGGTCTCTGTCAGTCAACAGATGAGGTCGGCCGGTACGCCTTGGTACTGAATATGTCCCTTCACGTTTCCACTTCAGTATCACATCGGAAACAATGGACCTAGGGATGTTTAGGAGTGTGAAAATCTCGCGTAGAGGCGTATGACATAAGTGACACCCAATCACCTGACCATGTTCGAATTCTGTGAGTCCCACAGAGTGCCCCATTGTGCTCTCTCACAATGTCTAGTGACTAATGAGGTTGTTGATATGGAGTATCTGGGAGTAGGTGGCAGTACAATGCACCTAATATAAAAAAAACGCATGTTTTCGAGGGTGTCCGGATACTTTTGATCACAGAGAGATCCAGAAAAAGTAGACACTCTTTGATAGTCAACATTAATGGGACAAAATGATACACCATTACAATTCTTGCACGGGCAGAAGGTTATTTTATGTGCTCAAAGTGACGCCCATTAGCACCCAAACAACGTCGATGCCATTGTACTGTTTACTAAACTAAGGCTGGCATATTGCTGGTATGATAGCTGCACAGGATGCCTCGGTAGTTTCTCATTTTCAAGGACCTCCATAGTTAGAAGTTAAGAGGTATAAGGTCTGGAGACCATGGTGGGTACTCAACAGCTTTTTTCGACTTATCCATCATCCAGGTACATTTTCGTCCAAGTAATTGAAAAATGGTTCAAATGGCTCTAATTACTATGGACTTAACATCTGAGGTCATCAGTCCCCTAGACTTAGAACTCCCGAAATCTAACTAACCTAAGGGCATCACACATATCCATGCCCGAAGCAGCATTCGAGCCTGCGACCATAGCAGCAGCGCGGTTCTGGACTGAAGCACCTAGAACCGCTCGGACAAAGCGGCCAGCCCAAGTAGTCTCTGACGTCTCATGTGTATCTGAGGTGGAGCACCATATTGCTCTAGGTAAAATCTTTCATTAACAGACACTTCTCCGATGGCAGGTAACAATCGATGTTTGCAGCATATGAACATACACATCACGATTATGATACCTTCAAAGAACAGGTAACTCAAACCACACGATGACAGACCACACCACATATTAACACCTGGTGGATTAACATGTTTGTCTGCATGAAAGTGAGGGTTTTCAGCAGCTCAGAATACGCAGTTGCGCCGATTTGTAGTACCGTTCAGCTGAATTGCGTCTCTTCAGATCAAATAACCATCCCTGCAAACCGTTCATCCTTGCAAAGCGTACGTTCGAATCACTCACACTACTCCATCCTTAGATTTGGGTCGTTCTCGTTCATAGCATGCCGCGATCTTAGAATGTACACTTTCCAATTTGCAGCCTTTAGAATTCGTTGTACACTTGATCAGCTTACCCTGCTTTCACGTGCACCCTGCATCATAGATTTTTGACATGACCTAGTAAGATGTTGCAACATAACTGCGCTGGAAGCTGGATTTCTTGATGTTTTTGGTCAGCTGGACCTTTCCTTACGCACATCCTAGACAGTACCGTCTGCTTCTAATTTATCCCACATACGATAAATTGCTGTACCTATTGGTGGCTGAGTTTTGTACACATTATGCCATTGTCATTTACCTCCATTATGTTTTCGTGCTTCCAGTATCACTTTAATATAGCCTTGCATTGCTCAAACGACAATCTACTTCATTCATTGCTGCACTGTCATCTGCTAGAAAACGCGCGCCAAGATCTGTTGAGGAAACACTGGACTATGCTACCACCCAAAATTGAACGATATGTCGTTTGTTCCAAAGATATTAACTACCAAAGAGTGCAAAGAGTGCCTCTGGATCCCTCTGCATATATACATACGTACAACTGTTATTGTCTTTCCTTAGCTTCTTGGTTTAAATAGTCCTTATACCTGCTACAGTCGTTATTATTTCTTGAGGTGAAAATTATATGACTTCAGATAATGCATGGTTATTGACTCAAGTGAACAGTGGTTAATGCAAATTGCATGATACTGTGATACACATGTAGTAGAATAACATAGACGATTGTAGTACAGAAGTTGTAGACTGTAGTACATATGTCATAGATCACAGCATAGCTGTTATAGATTGTGGTTGATTGCAAGTGGTGTGTAGTGATATGTAGGCAGAGAAATGTGTGCACAAGGGTCAGCAAAGAGGATCCTCAAGGTGGACTAGTAACAACTCATCACCAACTACCAGTCTGCACATCATAGGGTACCCTACATGAAATATTTATAAATACAGATGAATAACACACAAAGATATATGGAAGATGAAGATTGTTAGCACACATAAGCAGAGATACTATTGTAACAGATTAAATATATAACTGAAATTAAAGTTCAGTAGGGCCTGGGTACATAGACCTTTACACACTATTCAGCAGAATATATGTCTTTCTCTTATATCACCCCCTGTCAGAGGTTCGAGTTCTCCCTCGGGCTTGGGCGAGTGTGTTGTCCTTAGCTTAAGTTAGCTTAATTAGTGTGTAAGTCTAGGGACTGATGACTTCATCAGTTTGGTCCCTTAGTCCTTATCACAAATATCAATTTCTTATATCATCTAGGCAAATAGGCAGGTCACAGTCTTTCATTTACTAACTTGTGACATCGTTTTACCATTGGTAATCCTTCTTAGCTGTCCATATATATCACATGTGCAATCCTTTATCATCGTTGTGGAGTTGAGTTATACATTACATACATAATTCGTTTTGAATAATCAGTTGGTTCCTCCCACACAGCAGGGCATTAACCCTAGCAATACCAACACATTTTCCATAACATGTAATACTAAGAGGGGGGTGCAATGTGCCCACCAATGGAAAAACAACTAAAAAACTTTTATTAACATATACTTTGTAGTGATGTAGAACTAGGGTTCAGAACCTGAAAATATCTTCCAGCACAATCTTAGCAACACCAGCGCATTTTCCGTTATGTTTACACTGTGTGAGTCCTGAACCTGAAAATGTGAATATGATACTTGCTGCAAAAAGTCACATCCACTCCTAACATTTAAGTTTTTGGGTGAAGTGTTATAGGAAAATTTAAAACTTGCAGAATCTGATGCAAGAAATCGTTAAAAACAACAAATATTTTCTCAGAATTTTAAAATTTAAACTACCAGACTAGATTATGATATTTTCACAAGATGGGTCAAAACACTCACTCTCCCTTGGCACTGCGAGCATTAAAATCTCTCCACACAGAGTTTGGATTGTTGTTACTCTGGCCAGAGTGGCCTTGTGTCCAGTCTGCCTAGCGACAAGTGAACATTGTTGGCACGTGGCTCATGGAGTATTTGTTTTGTGTGTTCATGTAATGTTCAGGATGTTGCGCAGGCAGGGAGGTTCCAGTTGGCAAAAGGTAAGTGGCAAAGCACAGATCTCAGCAGATGCAACTGTTTTCTTCAGTATCATTTACATTTGCTGAAGTATTGTTTTTCACTGGAATAAACTTTCACATATACGCGTTATTTTCACATAAATTGTTTGTAGCACAATAGTGTTGTTCTTATTGAGTATTAAGACTATCACCCAGGCTCAGATCTCTAATGACATTAATATTGACTATGCAATGAATAAAAGCACATGTCTACAATATACATTACTTATGTCTGTTGGAGTACCTTGTACCTCTGCTCCAAGGTTCAATCCTAGTTCACAACTTTGCATGACATGCTCAGGGACACAAGTCACACATAGTACATGCAGAATAAGGTAGAAGTGATACCACTGCCTACCTCCGTAACTGTTATCCCTCCTTGCATTCACTCGAAGTAGAAGCAAGGCTTACTAACACAGAAGAAGAAAAAAAATCAAATAAGAACTCTAATGTGGGAAACTGCATCCTACATTCGAGATAGATTTCGCCCAAACTAGTGTCTTCAAAGCTCATAACTAAACAGTCCATTATCAGTAGGTCTCAGAACACAAACACTAGAAAATTGGTTGGATGGTTTGGGGGAGGGGACCAACAAGAAATGCGAAGAGAAAATCTTATCAATATGCTAATACATATAGTAATGTCATGTAACTATATATACATAAGTACACATAACAGAAATCCATACATTTATTTCATTCTCTCAGAACAGTGCAAAATGTTTCTTGACATGAATATTTGTCAACAGGTACACATATGAAACATCTTTTGGCAAAATACAATCACACAGTCACTGTTAACCATCACAGTCCATCAGAATCATTTTACAATACGTCTTTGACCTTCAATTATACCTGAAGCTTTAGTCAGCATACACTCCAGGAAATTGAAATAAGAACACCGTGAATTCATTGCCCCAGGAAGGGGAAACTTTATTGACACATTCCTGGGGTCAGATACATCACATGATCACACTGACAGAACCACAGGCACATAGACACAGGCAACAGAGCATGCACAATGTCGGCACTAGTACAGTGTATATCCACCTTTCGCAGCAATGCAGGCTGCTATTCTCCCATGGAGGCGATCGTAGAGATGCTGGATGTAGTCCTGTGGAACGGCTTGCCATGCCATTTCCACCTGGCGCCTCAGTTGGACCAGCGTTCGTGCTGGACGTGCAGACCGCGTGAGACGACGCTTCATCCAGTCCCAAACATGCTCAATGGGGGACAGATCCGGAGATCTTGCTGGCCAGGGTAGTTGACTTACACCTTCTAGAGCACGTTGGGTGGCATGGGATACATGCGGACGTGCATTGTCCTGTTGGAACAGCAAGTTCCCTTGCCGGTCTAGGAATGGTAGAACGATGGGTTCGATGACGGTTTGGATGTACCGTGCACTATTCAGTGTCCCCTCGACGATCACCAGTGGTGTACGGCCAGTGTAGGAGATCGCTCCCCACACCATGATGCCGGGTGTTGGCCCTGTGTGCCTCGGTCGTATGCAGTCCTGATTGTGGCGCTCACCTGCACGGCGCCAAACACGCATACGACCATCATTGGCACCAAGGCAGAAGCGACTCTCATCGCTGAAGACGACACGTCTCCATTCGTCCCTCCATTCACGCCTGTCGCGACACCACTGGAGGCGGGCTGCACGATGTTGGGGCGTGAGCGGAAGACGGCCTAACGGTGTGCGGGACCGTAGCCCAGCTTCATGGAGACGGTTGCGAATGGTCCTCGCCGATACCCCAGGAGCAACAGTGTCCCTAATTTGCTGGGAAGTGGCGGTGCGGTCCCCTACGGCACTGCGTAGGATCCTACGGTCTTGGCGTGCATCCGTGCGTCGCTGCGGTCCGGTCCCAGGTCGACGGGCACGTGCACCTTCCGCCGACCACTGGCGGCAACATCGATGTACTGTGGAGACCTCACGCCTCACGTGTTGAGCAATTCGGCGGTACGTCCACCCGGCCTCCCGCATGCCCACTATACGCCCTCGCTCAAAGTCCGTCAACTGCACATACGGTTCACGTCCACGCTGTCGCGGCATGCTACCAGTGTTAAAGACTGCGATGGAGCTCCGTATGCCACGGCAAACTGGCTGACACTGACGGCGGCGGTGCACAAATGCTGTGCAGCTAGCGCCATTCGACGGCCAACACCGCGGTTCCTGGTGTGTCCGCTGTGCCGTGCTTGTGATCATTGCTTGTACAGCCCTCTCGCAGTGTCCGGAGCAAGTATGGTGGGTCTGACACACCGGTGTCAATGTGTTCTTTTTTCCATTTCCAGGAGTGTATTTCAAAGCATCAGATACACAGTTAGAAGTTATACTGTCAAAAATTTTTATTAAAATTAATCTTTGCACATGTCCTTAATAACAGCTTTTGCTGGAAGAAAAAAGTAATACTTAGTTCATGCAACACATACCATGGTAGAACATAAGAATCCTTATGATCTAAACACATATATACAGTTTCATTGAAAATATATTTTTATAACCTTGTGAGGGTATAATCATAGATTATTTTTGTTTTTGAATGCAGCACCAAATAGGTTCCTGAATGCAGAACTCTGTTGATTTCAGAAGGTCTTTAGCATATGAACTGCCACTTTTTATTTTTCTTTGAAAGGAAATCTGATTTAGGGTGACTTCACAGAAGCACCTTTCCTTCAACTTCCAACTTTTGTACACCAGAGAGCCTTTTCCTTCTCTGGTTACCTCTATCTGTTAATGTTATAAGTGCTTGTCTCATATTCTTACCTCACGAAATATCATCTCTTGGGATCCAATGAACTAGATCCATCCATTCATTCTGTTTCAATTTCTTCAACATTAACTCATTGGAAGTGTAGATCATCAGAGTATGGGGCCTGTTATTTACCATTTCTTCAAATGGTGTCAGTAATTTAATCCAGTCTGTTTGTTTACGCAGACAATAAGGTCAAATAACCCTACTGAACTCTCTGAAGACCCTCACAGCAGGATTAGTCTCAGGGAGCAACCACAATACAAGTGTGGGTTACATATTTTGAATCTGTAAGAAGCAAAAGGATTAGCCACAAGATGGAACCGTGACACAAGAATGTGTTTAATATTTTGGGCTCTCAAAGAAGGTTCACCAGTGTCTGCTGGTGAAATTGGTTGCATTTTCAGACAATATGGACTTATGTTAGCCAAATCTTGGTATAAATGTGCAAACACCACTTTTTGCAACAAGTGCACATTGTCCTCCCTCGAATATGTGTAGTTTTTCTTATGCCTCTCACTGTCTTATTGCTGCAGACTTCTTCGAAATCTGTTCATGATTTGTTTTACTATGCTGCAGATTATCTTCCTTGTACACTATTATGTTTAATACCCTCTCCTTGGACCTTGAACAATGATACTCCTTAAGTTCGTTTCATTGGAGACGGGATTTATGGTTCCCTGTCTGACAAGGGTCACGACTACATGGCTCAACATCTGTTTTAATATCACTGTACACCTCATGTACATTGTCCACGCAATTGAATGTATATGACATCACACATTCCACTGTCTCGCCTTCGTGGAATGTTAGTATTTCATTCGCCACTTCTTTCTCACTCTATAAAATTCCTTGGGTTCCTTACTGACGAAATGCTAACTTCGACAATTGTTGTTGTAGATATAGTGCCCAGTGTTTGCTCTGTTTGTGATTGCCATTGCTCTGGTTTCTATTAACACCACTAGCCCTGTAGCAATGTTGTGAGTTACTTGTCGACAAGGAACTGCGCTCCATAGCCTCATGTTGTGCTCACCACTTGATACCTCAGTCCTACACCCTGCTGCCATTAGCAGCCAATATTGGGGCTGCATGGCAAACAATACGTGGGGCATTGAATGTTATGAATATCATTGGCCTTTTGCGACCTCATACTCAATCAGTTCCTTGTTAGATATATGCATACACATGGATTCATGGAAGGATACTGATCTCATGTGGACCAATGTCAACCAGCTCTTCACCCAAACTAGCATAGCAGTACGAGATTTACAGAAGTGTTTTTTCCTACAGGCGTAATCCATTTCAAATCACTGTTTGTTTGTGTCTCAACTAATTATGAAACGAATTTAATGTGATATATCCACCACACCTGGGGCCACTTCGGAGTTTTAAAATGTGGTCATAAGATTAATCAATACTGCTAATTACCCAATATAAAAGAAATATGTAGCCAATGTTAAAATCTTATACTATTTGTCAGAATGCAAAACACCAAATAGAAGCTGTCGCATTGAACTGTATCGAATTCTGTTCCCTAAACCTTTACAGATTGTTTGGATTGATGTCATAGGCCTGTTACTGCACGTATGTGGGGATGTGAATTATACAGTAGCATATAATTTACAGGATGTGTTTGACTTACTAAAGTACGTACATGAAACTGCACATGGCAAAAATTACAGTGATTTCAAGGGAAGTAGTGGATGGTTGCATAACTTCAAACAGCGATACAGAATTGAAAAACGTAAGATAAAGGAATTTCAAACAAAGTGTCAGCTTGATGGCCAGCAGCAAACTGCGGAATCGACCCCAAAAATTTGTACGTGACATAAACAAACGCATTTCATCAATCTATAAGGAATTTGTTTTCAACTCCAACCAATCGGGATTTGAAGAGGAAACGCATATGACAGGAATGCTCCAAATTAGAGTTACCAGGAGGGACTTGTCAAGGTCAACTAACATCTATGTCTCAACACATTTGTACACAATTATGCCAACTGTTAACTTGGATGGTACATTGGCTGGAAGTTATATTTTCTACTGCGAGAACTTGGAGGCGCTTTGGCCTCCACAATTCTTCGTTGTGTGCATGATCTAGCAAGGGCAGTAGGGAATGTTTACGTCACAGAACGTAAGAATGGGAAAATGGGAGTAAGAGAACTATGACTATGATATGTGTACTGCTTTTCGTCAGTAGACGGTCAAAAAACTTGGTTTTTATTGATTTTGTGTCTGCATTTAAAAATCATACTCCTTTAGAGCAAACTATCTCTCCTGGCAAATGTGTGACATTGCAGTTCATACCACCTGGAACCACAAGGTAAAGTCACCCTCTTTTTGTTTGTTTTTTCCATCCTATAAAACATAGTTTCACACTATCTGCAGTTATGCCTTGAAAGATATCCAGTTTCAGGATAAACTGTACAGAAGACGTGTGTATTTGATTGTATGCCATCACATTCCATCAGTTCTCATCAGCCCATTAGAATGCACACAGAATAACTTGGCCAGTAGATGCACAGTCGGCGGGATACGTGTCAGGAGAGTGTTAGTGGTGGGGTTTTGGTCAACGTACTGTAAGGTAAATGGCGAGAACAGAGGAAAAGTTCCAACTAAACAGAAGCCTATGTTCACATTTTTTGTAAATATTAAATGGAGCCCCTCCACGCCCACACTTGCATGGTGACTATTCGAAAAGATCCACTGTCACCTCTACTTTGGTTAATATCTAAAAAGAATTCTGTTGAAAAGACCACAAAAGCACTGATTTATTTTCACCTGGCTTGTTAACCATTTCTGACTTTCAGAGATGCGTCATGAGCGGAGAATTTTGAGTAAGACCTACATGTTGCCACATTAAAATATGCCATTGTGCATAATAACCAAATGACAAACTATTCTCATCTTTGCCTGTTACCATTTGCCAAAACCTCATTCCGATATCTGAAGCTGTTTATGAAATGTGAGGAATGTTGTGGATATTTCATTCGGGCTTTATCGCTGGTACACACGATGAGTGCTCTATAAATCTCAGTTTTCCTGAGATTGGTGAGAGATAGAAACTTTCACCTAAGTTTAAAGAAAAATTTAATATTTTATGTAAA